>NC_056728.1:1453667474-1453752474 GCF_019279795.1 Protopterus annectens
TTTACTTCTGTAATTCAAAACAGCATGTGTAGAAATTTGGTGGAGTTCAAATTATTGCTGATATGTCACACTATTGAATATAAAAAAGGTATTTTTTTTGCATTTTAAGGATTCACCTGAAGTAATTTAAAAATGTACTATTCAGAAAGGTTTCAGGAATTGTTATTAGATTCTTTTGAATTATTTTCCTTACATTAATTAGAAGTGACCTATGTCTGGCCTGATATGTTTCCTTTTTAAAGACTGCCCTGGGGATTCATAAATGCCATGTCCATGATCTTGAGCAAGCCTCTATTATCAGCATCGGTTGCACGAGTGGCAATGCTAGGTACGTTAACACATGGCCAGGCCACTGTGCACGATAAGAAGCCACTCACCATGGCCACAGCTCAAATCTGTCCATAGATTATGGTAAACCATGTCACAGACATATTGAAATATAACCAAATCAGGTAAACGATAACGGTGCACAAACACCCGCTCCCCATTAGTCAAAGCAAGTTCATGTGCCCAGTTGTACACTTCCACACAAGCACACCACACACACACACACACACACACACATATATATATATATATATATATATATATATATATATATATATATAAGCAATACAGATTTACATACCGGATCAAGAAATGGAAACCGATGATCCACTGTGGCGACCCCTAATGGGAACAGCCAAAAGAAAAAGAAGAAGAGAATGATGTGCAATAGAATGGAAAGTACCACTGTCTGAGGGTGGAGTAAAGGTTAAACTATAATATCAGAATCCAGAGAGACAAACAGCATAAAGTGCAAAGGCAGTTTTGGAACGATGCAATTGTCTAACAAGCAGTGTGAGTAAGGTGCTATGACAATATGCACATTTTGAAAAATTAGAGAAATCTACTCAGGAGAAATGTGCTACAATAAAGTAATTTGATGTACCAACCTGTATCAGTTATGACAACATTAGAATGTTACCAGTAGATAAATCTCAAGGTAATTGAACCCATGTTTTTCTTAGTGAAGGTTTTTATAACAATGCATTAGAAAGTAAAGCCACTGCAGCAGTTATAGTTGAAGGGGTCATAAAACACACATATCTTGGCAATGTAATACATGTGCAGATGGATGACCAAAAAAGAAGATGGACCTCAAGGGAACTGAACCCATGCGTTTCCATATGAACATTTTCATAGTGGTACATTTGCAAGCAAAGTCCCTTTAGCAGTTAGAGTTGAAGTGGTCATCAAATACAGATACTTTGGAAGTGCAGCACATGCACAAAAGTGAAATTTGTACAATGGCATAAATCCTCTGGGATTTTGAAACCGCCAACCAATGAGTGGATACAGTAATAATAACTACATGAATACAATGGGCAATCAAAGGAGATCTAATAAAGGCAATAGCTGTATTTATTATCTGATTGTAACATGAATGGAGGCTTAGCTCATATGAAAATGCTGATGACATTTCTCTGTGATTGCATTTGGCCATCAGTGCTGCTCCATGCCAACTATTGTTCAATGTAAGAGAGCAGAAGATGATTTTGAGTTTTGATGTGCCCATTCTTGACTAGTGCGCAGTATGTCTATCATTTAATTCCATGCGATAAGGAAGTAATGGCAGTATAAGAAGACAGAGGTGAAAAGCCAAATTTTTCTCATCCTGAAAAAAAGAGGTCATCGTTCCCCACTACTCATCACTCATTGGACCCATTATAGGGTACAACACCCCTTTTGGTATGTACCTCACAAGACATCTACAACAACTGGAAAGGCCACAAAAATACCTCACAAAGAGGATTAATGGCCTCAAACAGATGCCTTACGCAGACCATCTCAAAAACCTCCAGCTTTACTCAGTCACATATCGCCTACTCAGAGGCAATCTCTACCTAACATATAAAGCTATGTCAAACCCAGAGCTGTTGGATATGCTCTACTTGAGGAAATCCCAATCCCTCTGAGCTACATGCTCTATGGACCTAAACCTTGTCACCACAATAAACAGAATATGCTGGAGGGATAGATTCCTGTCCCAGAGACTTCCCATACTCTGGAACAGACTACCTATCTATGTCAAACAGAGCTCCTCATTAGCATTCTTCAAGAAAAATCTTGATGATTGGATGGGTAAAAGGAAATTCACCCTAGGGATCCCTTCTGTGGTTCTGTTTGACAAGAGCACAGGAAAATAATTTTCTTGGGTGGCGAAAGCCAGGGTACCTTTTTGGCTAGGCTTGTATAAGCCTTAGGGCCAATAGCCTAGTACCTACCTATGAACCTATAAATCAGAGGGTACAACATAAGGTGTGCAGTTATAAAATGAGCATGATAAATTCCTAGTTCAGCAGTGGTTAAATTAGCCCCCAAAATGTTACAAGGTGCCATACTACAACACCCAATTTACACATTAATCTTAGGAATATTTACTTTCAAGTGAGATGAACGCATGTTATCAACTAAAGACAAACACACATAAATGGAAGTGAACCCCTACCTATGTCACCAATATTCCATACAGCAGGGAATTATCAAGGCATGTCAAAAGAAGCACTCATAAAAAGATGATTGAAAAACCCTTTTTCAGAGGAATGGAACACATGATAGTAATACCACAATATTCCACATAAATGGGTTTGAACCCCTGCCTTTTGCAATTACTCTTTCAAGAACAGTGTATTAGCCACATAACTGATACTAAAGGGATTTGCAAGCACACATTTCAGAAAAAAAAGTTAGAACAATGATAACTGAACATTGGAAAAACAACACACCAGAAACTGGGGTATTAAAATCATTCCGTTAGTTTATGGGAAACTTTCACAACACTGCAGTAGTATACTAAGTCATGGAAGCCATCACAAATATGTAATTATGTTATTTTACTCATATGTTATATTATCAGCACATTACATGTATTTTTAGTATACTGCTACAAGGTAGACTTCCATGGAATAAAATCCCAGATTGCTTCATGGATACTCTTTTAAGTGCATTATCAGTTGGAGTCACAAAAGTACTTACAGTGATGAGGTCAGAAAACACACATTAAAAGGGAATGATGCAACAATGTATAAGACTGAAAGATGAATACTGGTAAACTGTATACAACAATTAGGAGATCAAAAACCTTTCTTTACTATATGAACAACATGCATAATACTGTCAAACTGTTACATACATGCATTTTATGTTGAGCCTTATATATATATATATATATATATATATATATATATATATATATACACACACACACACACACACACACACACACACGCATATATATATATATATATATATATATATACATATATGTACATATATATATATATATATATATATATATATATATATATATATATATATATATATATATATTGCATGTGACTGGAATTTGATAAATATTGTTTAGTATTCTGCAGCAAGGTAGATTATTCTGCAGCAAGGTAGACCTCTGTGGATATTAATCCCTGACTGCTTTGGAAATGTTGGAAGACAGTTCAGGATTAACAAGTGGCCAGTGGTAAACAGCATACAACAATAAGTGAATCAAAACCCTTCCCCTGTTGTACGGACAAGTCACACTTGAATAAATTGCCTAGACCCAATATTTATACCACTGAGTAGATTGTCCTGACGTAATATGCAGTCTGATGTCTGTGTCTAGAAGATACAGTGCACCACAACTGATGCTTAAAGGGATTAGTTTATGTAAACCTACCCTTCATTGTCAGTATCTAGAATATGCACTGCTGCTCACTACTACATTATTGGGTGAATTTGAGGTGGAAACACCCAGTAAATCCCAGAAAGACACAAATAAAGCATACTAATTACACATAGGCATTGGTTGTAGGTCAGACCTTAACCTTCTTCCTTGTGCATGGAAGGCAAAGACCTTCACTTTTATGGTGAATGAATCTTACAATGTTTACTACACTGCTAAACTGCTACAAATATGTATTTTATGTTTAGCCAAAGTTCAGATTTGTGCATTGCAAGTGATTACTACTTGAAACAGATTGTTAATTATACTGCTACAAGGCAGACCTCACTGGATTTAAACCCGACTGCCTAATGGATACTCACTTGAGCACTACATTATCATGTGAAACTACAGAAAAGTTTTTAGGAAAGAGGTCTGTAAACATAAATATTCACGCGATGGCATCAAAACCATCCCAGTAGTGTTTTGACAATATACACTTCACTTAACGCCTATGATGCAATATAGAAGCTGTTAAAGCTAAACTTTATTAATGCGACCTTATGACAATATTACCTGGCATTGTGTATTGATAGTCAAACAAGATGCACTTTTGATGTAAAGACATTAGCATATGCAAATATTTTTTCAGCCATTGCCATAGGATGAGAAGTCTCATTTCCCTTGGCATACATGTGGACAGTGAAGTTGTTCTCTGCCAGTTGTAATACAAACTACAATGCACATAGATGATTTTTTTCTTGTTTTATATTCCCTTTTTTGGCATGTTGTGGTGTGGCAATGTATTTTAATAAGAAAAATATTGTAATGGATATAGGAAAAAGATGCAAAAGGTCAGCAAGCAGATAGAACAACAAAAGGGGAGGAGATAAGGATGGAGCAAGATGGAGCTGGGTGAATTAGACTGATGTACATCAATGGTTACAAACTCATGGATTTTATATTAATATGATACATAGCATTGCATTAACAAAGGCAGCCATTGAAGCTGTTCCACTGTAAGGGCTCAATAAGAAGACACATATCTAAGATATGAAGAACATTTGCAAAGTGGATACCAAGCACTGTGTAAAACAAATATTAACTTTCTTGTATTGTTGTTATGTGTGTGGTGTATTTATTTGTGGACCAGGTAGACAATTGCAAATGGGAATATAGAGTGGAAAGTAAGCACACAGTGGGTAGCAGTCAAGGTGAGATAAGAAGGAATGAGCTGGGTGGAAGTCAGGTAGGAGAATAACTCACAACTCCTAATCTTTAATTTAAATCTTTCATTTATTTAGACAGTGCCAAACTCCATGAAAGGCTATACACACTGAAGATCAGACTATTCTTTTTCAGAGGAAAGGAACACATGGTTAGCAAGACAAAGTGATTATGCATGCATGGCTTTAGAAGCATTCCTGTGTCACTCAAATTTTCTATAACAGAACATTAGCTGGGTATGGTACAGAGTTGTACTTAGAGAAGGTGGTGGTAAAACGCTTTGGGTAGCAGAACGTAGGATAGCAGTATAGTAGAAATACAACTGAATATTGTGAAACCCCAACCTGCATCAATCATATCCTCTGCAACTGAGCATTACTAAGATATTTCATTGAAGCACTCAGAAAAAAACACTAGGAAAGCAAAATACAAGGATATATTGCATAATAATGGCATACAGTTGTAAGATGAAAACATAATATTGTAAGACAACATCATGCCTAGATAGGATTAGAACCTTACATCTAGTACTCTGAGAATGGACTCATCACAACGTCAATATATTGAGTCATGAGGACTTCACAGGGAAGTTATTAACTTGAATGTATTTTAATATTACTTGTGAAGCATGCACACACAGCTCATTTGTATGACTGCTGGCAAGATATTAGTGTGTTCAATTATTTTTTTTTCATTTTGGCCATAAGTCAGAAACTATCTTGTCCCTGTGGTTATAAATGAAAATCAGTGCTGCTCTTTGCTAGCCATTGTAGAATGCATAGCCACAGAAAGATTATTTAAATATATAAGCCCTTTTGGGGCATGATCGTGGTGTGTTTATCTATTTTTTTGACTTGATGAAATTTTGAAAATGGAAATATAGGACAGAGATGAGAAATGGAAGAAAGCAAATGCTACACAAGGTGAGCAAATAAGGAAAGAGCAAGATGGAGGTGGGATAGGAGCATATCTTTCAACTTCTTAGCTCAGTCTTACTAGTGATTAACAACAATATTATTAATTTTTTACTGACTGACATTGTGATGTCAACTTCACTTTTTATGGTAAACTAATGAAGCATGCATACATGAATTAAGGAACTAGGAGGTGGGTAAGGAGGATAGAGTTCAAGGGGAGATACACACACACACACACACACACACACACACACACACACACACACACACACACACACACACACACACACACACACGCACATCACTGACAGTGTGTGTGGTAACACAATGAGGGAGTAAAATGCAGTGGTGAAGGTGGCATCAGACAAACAGAGGGAAGACAATGGTATGAACAGGACTGTATAACATACAAGAGTGGTTATACACACTAAAAGGAGTGGAACTCTAGGTTTGTGAATAGGATTGCGTGTTCTGCGATGCAATCTCTTCTAGGTTTTACTCAGTGGGAGATTATATCACCCCTGAGTCCTGCCTCAGGACCTGGAGGCAGATCTGGGCTGGGGCATAACTCGACTAGTTGCTGGGGCAAAGTCTATATATGGCCAATGTGGGTATTGAAACTCCTGCCCAGTATCTTCCCAACATGCTTTGACAGCTGCCAACAGGTAACATAATGGCAATCTCCACTTGCACTGCTACCAGCAGGCACCATTATACCATCGTCCGATGCAGGTAGGCTAGGAGGTGTGGAAGCAACTCTGGCAAGCTGGGCTCAGATGTCCTGGGTGGTTCTAGTAGAGATGGTGGTGGTGATAGCACAGCTGCTGTGAAATGTGGGGGCATGATAGGCTGTGCCATTGTGGTCAGTCTGCATCTCTTCCCTTGCCTCATATAACAGTAACAGAAATGGGTTATGGAAAATAACTAAATATGTAGGATAAGGGATAAAGAGGATAGGGAAGACTCATGCACCAATAATGAAATAGCATTCTTAATTATTTATTCATATTCATAAAAAAATCACTTAATAAAAATAGTCCTTGTGGTAATATGACCTACATAGTTACTTTAATATTTTAACTGTTTTTCTTCCAGTTTTAGTAATTTAAATATTTTGACAGTTAAACTTAGGCACTGACAATAGTAATTTTATTTATTTTTTGTAAAGGGGAATTGAACCCACAGCGATATTAACAATCACAGTGCACAAAGACATAACATAATGAACCACTTCTCTAGCTATACAGTGATGTCATGCAGTATCAAAACGTCTAACTTTTCACAACTGGCCTAATTTCATTGTGGAATGCCATTACTGACAAGTGTTGCTCTGTTGTGTAAGTGTTATTTTCTATGGCTTTTAATTGCTACATGTCATTCCCACCTGCCACATATATCACTTCCTTTATACCAGCTATAACCCTCCCAATCCAAATTTTAACCTACCAAGAAGACCCTTCACTCCTCCCACCCACAGCATCTTACATCATTCTCAATAAAAAAAACACTCCTAGGCTCTGACCCCTCCCATCCACTGAACCTTTACATCTGCATCAACTGCTCTTGATACCAATAAACTCCTAAATGTATTATCAGTGCCCTTACTTCTATTCTGTTTTTATACCTCTGACTGACTTCATGTATCATTGATACTCCTCCATTTCCTTTCACATTACTACATAATTAGAACTACCCAATTAGAAATATAACTCTGTGTTCTTCACTTATGTCCCTTCAGTAACTTCACCTTTACTTCGTAGTAACCTTTGCTTTTTCTCTTCCTCTGTAACCACTATTTCAAATGTTTCTCCAAAAATCATATCTCTTTTCACTGCCACCAACATCCTACCTAACAAACTATCACGATACACCTCTCCTACTGCAATTTACTTAGTATACTATGAAATTAGCTATAGCTATACCAATATATCTATCATCCTTTCTAACCACTCACCTTGTCCTTTTTTAAGCAAGAAATACTTCACTACCCTCCCTCTACTCAAAAAATAAAACTTATACAAACGCTACCCTCCCTCTACTCAGAAAATAAAACTTATACAATTCCACTCTAAATCAATATACTTCCTCTTAAAAATCCTCCACTGTGGTGACATCACCTGTGACCCAAGCCCTTGTTCACCATTAAGAACCACTCCAACAAAATTGCAACTTAACTAATGCTCCTTCAACCACCACCACCTCACCCTATGCCTCTGCCCAGCTGTACTGACATACCATTAAACTGCCACCTATCCATACTAAAAAAACCAGATCATCACACCCCTCAACACATGCTTTTCCTACTGGTCTAACAAAATTTGAATATTGTCTATACCAACCTCTGTAACATTTGTAACAAAATTACAGTGCTACTTTCTTGGATATCACAGTATACCCCTGATATTCTTACCATCATAATAACCAGGTTAAAGACTAGCATTCAAGATACTGTATTGCTCCATCCAGGTTATAATATTATCAGAGTTGACAGGCCCCACAAGAAAGCACTTAGAGTGGCCTTAATTTATCCAAGTCTGTACAATCTCTCTCCATATTTACAAAGTATCCTCAAATTCCAAAATGCTGAAATACATATATCACTGTTAAAGCTTAAAAATAAAAAAATGTGTTTTACTACAGTCTATATCCCTATATCCCACCTGGACATAATACACTAACTTTAAAAGAAATCCTCTCCTGGACAACTAATAATATACTTAACAAAAATATCATACTAAGATATGCAAGTATCAGCTTGCAAAACCTTACATCAGACTTTCCCTCAGCTAGCATAAATCTTTATGGTTACACACATAATATTAACTGTAATGGTGCAATATTGATACATTTATCCAAATTCACTTAGTGACCACCTCCCAGCCTATACCCATACAAATACCACCCACCAACTTAACACTCACCAACTTAAAACATCACAAAACCTTTGTAAAGTCAATAAGGACTCCAGCATTAAAAGCCTTTAATTGGTCTTCCCTAAAAACTCTTCTGCTTGTTGGGGCAGCCAACACTTTTAATACCTTATTCTTAAATACTCTAATCAGCCACACCCACTCCACAAAATATAATGAAAATTAACCACTAAACATGGCTCACTCACCATGGATCATAAAAACTACAATTTCGAACAGAGACAAAGTTTAAAAAGAATGGTACAAAAATAAAACTTCCTATAACCTTGGAACTCCACAGAGAAATATACAATCTGATTATAATAGAAGTTAATGTAAATAAAAAATAATGTAATAGCCACCTGCAACCTGAACACAAAAGTGACACCAAAAAATTCTGGACATCAGTACACAGCCTGTTATTTCCATGCTCAAGGAATGAACCCAGGTCTTTTCATAATCGCTCTCTGCAAGAAACTGTTCCCTTATTTAATATCAACATTATAGAAAGCTTTGCCAGCCTAACTGAAAACTCTTCTCCCACATCCAGTGCTTCAGTCTCCCACTACAATAATATCCAGTCACAGTATTTTTATGATCATCAGGTTAGACCAAAGCATACAACCACTTCATTTACCCCCCACCACACACACACACACACACACAAACACCTTCGCACAGGAATCCGATTCACCCTCTATATCCATTTCTAGCAACTAATGCAAAGGACCTGCATCAATGACAAAAAAAAATTTACTTAAACTGAAAATTTGATCCAGTTTTGCCTGACAACCTCGAACCTGATTACCTAATGATTCTGTCAGTGTCATAGCATATCCAGCATCTATATTATCAATAGATCAATAGCTGAATCTTATGTACCATCATTATAGAAAAATATATATATATCATCCCTTTTCATAAAGTTGGCATTGCTGCTGATGTCTACAGCTTTAAGTCTATTGCACTATTATCATCTCTCTTAAAAATTCGTGAAAGATGTATTCATAGACAATTCCTCTACTATATCCTACAAGAATGTTTCTTAACATCCAGCCAGCCTGACTAACTCTCAGTGTACAGTACAAATATTGCCATGCTATCATTCACTAAGACCATCAACAAATAGAGGGACTCAGGAAAACTTGTTTCCTCTCTATTCACTGACCTGCTAAAGCCTTTAATACAGTTTCCCACTCTAGACTCGTGTACAAAATGACTCATCTTGGAATATCCCGTTCTGTATTAAAGTGATTCAACATCTATTTGACTAATACCCTCCATTCTGCAAAATTGCAGAATACTCTCTCTCTCTCTCTCTCTCTCTCTCTCTCTCTCTCTCTACCTGCACATCTCCACTGGTGTACCCCAATGGTGAATTCTTGATCTCCTCCTTTATACTTCCTCAGGTCCCACCTCTCTTACACAATATGCTGACAATTCCACACTTCTACATACATCTAATAACCAGCATCAACTCTTCCATTTTACACAAAAAGCTTTTTCCTCAGTTGAGAAATGACTCAGTAATGTCAATTACTACTCAGCCCTAAAAACAAAGTTACTATTATTTTCCCCAAACCACACGTGCCTGATAAAGTAAATTTCAAATTCCATTCACTAAACATAACTGAAATTAAAGTAGTCTCCCATACAATCTTCTTGAGTAATTACAGTCATCTCAGTTCCAGAATGCATACTTAATGGGCATAATGCCATGTCTATGAACTGTAAGTTGTGAATTCTTTAATTATTGACAATGTTCTTTTAACTCGTACTGCATGGACACCAAGATTTCACTTAAAAATGTTTAAATTACACCCTGGTTCAACACTGCTGTAGCACAAGCCCCGACCATAACAATGCTTAGAAAGATGCTTAACAATTGTTAAGCTCCGTCTATGCGCTATTAACATTGTGTTTGCACTAAAGGGGACAGCACTGACCAGTAAACAGCATCACCAGAACAAATTGCTTCATTTCAACTCCTGCTTCTGCCTGCTGTCTGCTGAAGTACACAAGGCATTTTGAATTAATCTGCTTCAATTAGACAAGGAATACGTAAGGATGTCAACCACTCCAGCACTGCTTTACTGGCTTTCAAAGCCATCATAACATACTGCTTGTTTTTATCTTACTTTTCACTAGCTAGTAGGATATGAAGCAGATAAATCTCCATGCAATAGAAAGAGTCATGATCCTATCTTCATTCGCAACAAACTAATATGAGTTCTGGATATGGATGCCAAAATTCACTTCTTGAACTTTGTTCTCAAGGTGAATTTCTTGGCATCTATATGTCAAACACATAATATATACATTGCAATCTGAGAACTGGTTACAATCCTCCATGTTGTCACCTGAATATTTTCATGCTATATGTGCAAGTTCACAGTGTATGAACTGATGTTATTTTTTTTCATAGTTATTATGTTCATCTGTATTAGGTTTGTAATCACTTCATTATTTAACTTTAATCATATTAAGTAATTGTGGAGCTTTTCTCCCTGGGCCTCCACCTAAAATTGGGTATTATCCCAGTCAGAATTTCCCAGTAAACAAATGTCAAATAAAAAGCATAAAATAAAAAAAAAATGCTGAATTCATGTTATAACTAGTCAACTATGTGCCTGCCTGTGGAAGAAAGTCTCTGTGACATTCCCCCAAAGCAGTAGTCTTTGTACTCTAAGGACCACTTAGTAAGTAGGCCACTATGCTTTCTCTTGGCTAATAGATTGCACTGTATATGCCAGTTACTTAGTCTCCCTCATTTTCTTGTTTCTGAATTCAGTAAATGAAAGAAAACCAGTTGTACTTTGTACCTCCTTGATAATTATACTGTATTAACTATAAACTGTAATAACTGACCTGAGAGTGTGAATTCTACTCTCTAACCTTAATTCCCACTTAACCCCTCTCACTCTACCATAATACTTCCCCATACACATTTCCCTTGTGACACCCATTCCTTCAACCTCCCCTAACCCCCCCAAACAACTTTGCAACTATCATTTAAACATCCGTTTCTATTTTCCTATTTCCCAACTTCATCAAACATTAGCATCATTCCCAACAATCTTTCTCCCTCCAGTATTGAATTGCACTATATCCATCCCTGCTCAGTCTTGTCCCCAACAGAATTTATCCGTTATTCTACATTTCAGCTTCTAGTTTCTACAAAGAAACCCTCACTGCTTCCTATCCTAAATACATCCTCATAATCTGTCCTTTCAAACTCCTGTTTCTTACATTTCAGAAACATAAGAGAAGATACTAGAACAAACTAACATTCTTCCTTTATAGAAAATAATTCCTTCCTGCTTATCTGCCTTCTACCAGCTTTCAGACTCCACCACCAGTAAATATCCAACAGCCCAGCAGCTTTCTGCTTCCTTAGTGGTTCCTACTTCCCCACTAGCTGCCACCAATAAAATTCAGACCCATTTACTTAATCCTGCTAGTCTTCAGCTTATGCTCTGTTTTTCTTCTTCTACTGACCATCTCCCATCCTACCATGAGTCAATAATAGCTCTCAACATCTCTCCACTATGTCCCAGCCATGTATACATACTTCCTCCCTAAAATCTCCACTCATCACACCAAACCTGTTTAATGATGCCCCTCACCTTTACCCCAAATATAGACTGAATAACTCTATTTCATCTCAAATCAAAATAAAATTAAGTGGAAAACTACTCTACAAAAAGCAAGACTCAGTAATATCCCAGTATACAAAACTCCCCCTTGGAGGATCCATTCACCTTAATCCTGGCCCCACCTATAATAGCCAACATTATGACCACTGTCTTCCACACACCACCCTATCCCTGCAATGGTTTATCCCCCACCCTGGTAGTCTAACATTTGCCACCATAAATATTAAAAACATACGAAATAAAACTACTGACCTATGTGTCTGGATTACCCAGCACAAGCCTGATATTCTCAGTATAACTTAAACTTTGCTTAAACGCATCATAAGCAACTTCAAAATGACACTCACCAGCTATAATATAATCTGCAATGAACGTATAAAGGTGAAAGGTGGTGGCACTGTTTTAATATTTTCCAACAACATCCACATATCCCTCGTCAACAAACCAATATCAATATTAAATTCAGCTGAACTTCTTATTACTTTCTGCAAATAAATAAACATGTATCACTGTCCTTTGTATCCCTCTTGGGTGCAGCACAGCCACACTGGAAGATATCCTACATTGGGTATCCATAACAATTTCACAGGAAAACCTTCTACTAGGTGATACCATTATCAATTGGCTGGATATAGCTTCTAACTCCTCAATATTTAGTATGAACTTATATGGCTTCACACATCATACTAAGACACCAAAGTCCTTAACAGACTGTATCTTAATTTTCAGACCCTAGCAAATTCACAACCACAGGTGCAATGTCAGACTTTCTTAGTGACCATCTCCCAGTGTATAAAACCAGACATCTCACACATCTACTCAAACAGCATGCTTATAAAAAACACTCAGCCTGCCCAAGTTTAACCCTGAAATATTCATTATTACCCTATCATCTATTAACTGGAATATCCTAAAAATCCTTCCCTTAATTGATGCTGTAAATGAACTCAATATAACTTTCCTAAATATCCTAAATAGCCTTGTACCCTCTAGAAGGAAGAAGACTAAATGATGCAATTTGGCTATCTAAAAAAGTAGAATGCTGATGCGAGCTAGAGTAAAAGTAGGTAAAGAATGGAAAAAATATAAACACCACAATATCTTGAAAACTGAATGTTCCAGACGAAGAAAACAGGCTATACTATAACAACTTTCAGAACATGCTGCAGGGCACCACCGGATGTAGCCAAGCAGCGGAACTGTGACATCAGCTGCCCAAGAACATGTTCTCTGAGGTTTCTGCTTTCTTCTAGGACATGGTTGTAGGTGTGTTCAGTTTGGCTATGAAGATTTCTAATTGGTGTGACAAGCCAGGGTTCCAGGGCACATCCAGTATTAACCACAAGATGACCCTGTGGGAAGTCACACCTCGCAAAATGCTGTTAGAGGTCACATATGTACCATAAGTTGGAGTAGTGAAAACTCACTGGGTGGACTTCACACCAATTATGGATTATACCTTGTGCATTATAGACAACCTGACAGTTGATGGAGTGATAATCTTTTTGGTCCATGTACCATTTACCCTGTTCATCAGGTGGAGACATTATTTCAATGTGGGTATACTCCATGGCCCCAGTACATCATGTAAGTGAGCTGTAGTAGAAAACCCACATGGTGTTTGTTCTACCCATTGGGGTATATAAGAACTACATATGATCCCTCTACATGCTTAAGCATGACATCAAGGAACTGGTGGAGTATTCTTAAATTTGAATCCTGAGATATCCCCACTGTGTCCCCAGTGGGTATTTAATAGGTCCTACAGCTAATATACATAAAGCTATACATACCTTTTTATCCACTAGGATTGGTACTCCATGACTCAAATGGAGCTGCAAATGAGGCAGATACATGTCCATGGTTTGCTGCATAGTGCCTTTTCTACACTATATTTGTCCACTATGTCATTGTCATGGAAGGCATTAAATATTAAGCATTGTTCGAAGGCCTGACACCTTCAGAGAAGATATGCACCATTGGCTGGAGTGTCTACTATAAGAGCCTCTTGCAGATGCAGTTTGACAATGGGTGAGTCAACCCCTAGCAGTGTTAAGTGTCTTACAGTGTTTCAACATGAGCATCTTTCCTTGTACCAGTATAAGGCAGGCACAGTGTTGCTGTGATTTTTAGTTTCTGAATCACTCTTTCATGTTTTTTTTTGCATCATTATTGTACATGGTGCTTCCTTATTAGGGCATTTGCATATAATGTAGCCAGCTATATTATTTCAGTGGGCACATTGTATAGTTGCTTTTACTGAATGACACACTCCCAGCTCTTTCTCGCTTGTCATGCAAATTCACTTTCTGTGCTGTATGGCAAACTTTTATGAATTTTGCCCTATGTCTGTAAAACCACTAAGGACTCTAATATCACACGAGAGAACATAATACTAAAATTAATATCAATAACAGAAATAAAATAAGTGTGAGAGACACATTACGTAATGCCTTTCAGTAGTAGCAGTCTACTTACAGTAATAAAGATAGTCCATAAAAACAGATCCCTCAAATGTTAATGCATGCATTATTTACAAGAATATTAGAAAAGTATTTCTAGGATCAAAACATGGGAAGTTAAACAAACAAAATCCAATCTATTCACAGCTGATTTTCCAAAGTTCAGTTCACAGCTGGTATATTCCTTCTTACAGGGAATTTTAAATCAAGCAGTACCTACAGTCAATCATATTTTCAAAAGGTTTGGTATCACAAGCAGGATAACTTACCTAAGTTTATATCCCTTTATGACTGCTTGGAAACCCTCTAGACTTCCAATTTCAGGAATACTTTACAAATGCCTTTGTCCTGGAGACACACTTGGAACCCAGCTCTTAATCCTTAGATCATAATTCTGATTTATTTTATAGTTAGTTGTTATTGTGAACCTTTAGATGCACCTGTTCTCCTCACTGGTTGTTATAGCTATCCTCCGTGTACATTGTTTGTGCTCTGTGTAAGTTTCAACAACTCCAGAGTTTCATCCCCTGGTCCACACTTTTTATTGTTTGCACTATTATTCAAAAGGAACCTGGACGAATGGATGGGGACCATATATTCTTACCAAGAGTAGCACCCACAACCCTCCTGGACATGGACATTCATTATTAAATGCAATCTTGGGTATTAACTGACATTTCTATGGTATTACATTGGGATGCAATGACTAGGCTTAAAATGACCTCTAGATCGATAGCCTAGTAATCTCATATGATCCTATGATTGAATGTGGCAAAAATAGCAGAGGCAAAGCCACCACCAGCAGTGCTTCCACAGAGTCATCAGCCACTAAATTAATATAATGGTTGTCCACTATTGAGAATTATTTTCAATAAATTTAAGTGTTTGCACTACCAGGTTTTTTTAAAAAATCCATAAGAGATGTTGTAATTTTTACCACGAATTACCATATGCTAAACCTCATCTCTTGTAACTGGTACTGAATTCTGTTGTGTACAGATGTACCCAGTCATGAACAGCTGTGTGCTGCTGAACACATTTGTGCATGGTGGGCCTACAGACCTAGTGCAGAGTTTTGTTCTAACTGAAGGCAAACTGTGAATTGTCCCATTGCACATACATTGCTGCTTCATATCATTAAATTCTGTACCTTCCAATTTGTTGCTACCTCCTTATTTGAAATTGTGTTGTATCTTTTCGCTGGTTTCATTGTATTTGTGCTTGTCTTTCTGTGTTACCTGCCATTCCTTTGTTTTCACTGCCTCTTTTCTTGCTATTTTCTGCTATTGATTCGCTGTAACTGAAATCTTTATTGTATCTGTGACAAACTGTCAGTGCTCACAGTATTCACAAGTTGCTGACACTTCTTTCACTAAAATTGCATTGCCATTTGCTACTACTACTGATTGCACTGCACTTGTAATTCTTGACAGCCAGTACCGATTGCTAGCCATCATATTGCATTCACAAATTGTGCTACTGCTATTGTTAAACAGGGTTTGCAGAGTTGCTTTTACTGACTGGCTCTGCTGTATTTGTCATCCACTACCTTTGACTCACTGATTATATTCTACTGCTTTGCCGCAACTGAGCTAGACTGCTAGGCTGTGATAATACATTGCACCATTAGTTGCTCCCAGACTTAGTGTAACTGTATTTGCCTTCTGTTGTTAGTACTCACTGCATTGCAACTCTATTCCATCTAACTTGAGCCAGTCTAAAAATTCTTTTAAGTCAGTTTCAGTCTTAGACCAAAACAATCAAATGTTGCTAAGGAAACATCTATAAAATTTCCAAAATTTGGAGAATTATGAGGGAAAAACAAACTTGCTTTCAAAGAAGCTAAGAATTTATAGACTTTCTAAAGAGTATTACATCCTTTTTAAGGTTCACTTATAATATTAATGCCAATTACTTAGAGTTTGTTGATGTTAAGTTAATGAAAATGAATGTCAAATTCTCTTAAAATTTTTATAGACCCACTTATGCCAACACATTTTGTATTTTTCAATAGCTACCACCCTTTACAAAAAGCAGTCTATAGTGAAGGGCCAATTTTTTTGGATGGTGTCAATGATTTCAGATTAAACTATATTTGTTCAGGAAATTTCTAAGTTGAAGAGGATGCTTATGGATAGAGCGTACCCCAAGTCATTCAAAGATTCAAAGAAAAGATTTGGGATGAAGTGTTTGGCAAGTATAAAAAGGCACCTACAGGCCCAATCTAGGACAACATTAATACAATCGCTCCAATACATAACACCAGTATATACTGTTGCAATTTCATTACCACTTTTTCTACCAACAGTGGGTACAATTTTTAAATTAGACAACAGTCTGAGTGAATCAATTCCTTCTTACAGTAAGAATCAGTTTCAGGAGAGGGACAAATGAAGAACTTGTTGGAGAGACATTTCCCCATAAAAATGGAAAAAAGGGGATATTCAGATGTAATAGTTACAACATTTGCTGCTACATTGCATAGGATGACAGAATCAAATTAGGACAAGTTAAGGGTAAACTCGATGGATACAACGCTTGTAGGTAAAAGCTAGTTATATACACAGTTTTATGACACTCTTGTTCAAACTGTTTTATAGGAAAGAATACTCTGAACCTGACAGAGAGTCTCTGTGAGAAGAAAATACAAGTAAGGAACTTTTACTGCAGCTGAAAATAGATGCCTGATGCCCTTTCGGTATCAATGAGAATATATCTCTTATGTGTTATTTGAAAGTAAAGGCTGCCAGAGTGTTATTCTGAATACAATTTTTAAACATGTATTTTTACATTTCATTTTAATTTCTCAGTTTAATGTTTTTTTTTTTTTTTTACCTATGAATATGTTACTTAGTATTCCCTGGCTTCGATGTATTTATTTTTTTACATAATATGTTTTTTATTCAATGCATTTTTCTTGTCCTTTTAAATGTTCTGTGTGGTCTGCTCAGTAGTCACATGATAAAGCAGGTCATGTTATATAACAGCTTGGTAACAGAATTGCTAACATCATGATTCTGCAGACGTCTGTACCTTTTTTGAAAGACAAAAGCACTTAACCATTAAACATTTGTTTACTGTTACTGCTATGATTGCTTATTCAAGGCTGTGCTGCAAATTGATTCTGAGTTTGGTAACTTTGTTTTTTCAATACACTTGAAGTGCTTTTTTGGATTATAAGTCACTGATGTATAGGATGCAGACAAACTGGTACACACTGCTTACTTCAACCCAGCAAAAGCCTTTGAATCCATTCCACAGTCTGCCATTTCTGACAAGCTAATCAAACTAAATGTGAACTCTTCTGTAACTCATTACATAGCTAACTGCCTTAGTGATAGACCTGAATCTATTATTATAAAAAGCACAATTTCACTAAAATACATTGCCACTGTTGACACCCTCAGGGATTGGTCATCGGGTCACTTCTTTTAGTTTTTAACTCTCTGAAGTCAAGGCCAATCTCAGCAGCCTGTAGCTAACTAAACTTCCAGATGACTACAAACTCAGAGCTATCATAAACTCTTCAGATTACTCTTCAACTATGTACCATGATCTAACACATAAAAATAAATTGTGCCAGGACCATGGACTTAAACTAAGTGCCATGAAATGCAATATCTTGTCCTCTCACAAACATGGGTATCCATGCACATACAGCATAGATGATGCCCCCTTTGAAAATGTACACAATTGACACCATTATTAGGAACTTAACAACTTTCATTGAAAATGAACTATCCTTGGACCATCATGTATCTACTATCATTAGGAAGTCATATTATCTTGCCAGATAGTTACCAAGGGTATACCTTATAGGTCAGTGAAAGCTAATATCCCTCTCTGCCCCTCCCTTATCAGATCCATAACAGAATATAATGCCCCTTCTGGTATGTAAGTGCATACCAAAAGGGACATTATATTTTGGTTACCTCAACTTAAAAGACAGCAACATTTTCTCACAAAGAAGTAAGCCAAGGGCACTGCCTCCATATACTACATAGACTGTCTTAAGCACATTCTCTCTTCTCCATTTCTTACAGAATTTTGAGGGGGAATCTTTGCATTGTCTACAAAGCCTAAAAGGATCCAGTATTATGGGACCTCATACATATTTGCAAAACAAACAACACCTTAAACACCTTGTCCAAAAAAGTAAACTTCCATCACAACATAAACAGGACCCATTGGTGGGATACATATTTCTCTCAAAAAAATCCCTCTTGTATGGAACAGGCTTCCATTGAATGTAAAGCAAAGTATATCACTGAGCCTTTTCAAATGCAGCTTGTACGAATGAATGGAAAATCATAAATCTCCCCTCTCTCCTTCTCTTGGTCTGACTCCTCAAAGCCTCATTGAAAGGGGAAGAAATTAGGGGGTAACTACATTATAGGGTAGGGTACTGACGACATGGGATTCTGATGCTAGGCTAAAAATTATGTATCTGGTCATTAGCATATTATGAACCTAAGAACTTACAAATAAAATGGTTTTTGAAATATAACTACATTGTCAAAACGTATAGGAGAAATGTGAGTCAAACATCTTATGCCCTTCATGTCATGCCATGGAGATGTACTGTTCTATCCCAAGCCAGGACTGATATAATGGTGGATGTTATAAATGCATGCACCCAAACTGTAAAACTAGTTATACTGGTTGCATTTCTCTGAATGCTGTGTCCTAAGGGATCTTCCTAATCCCAATCCAAGTTCTTCAGTTTTCGTCTGTGACAAATCACTGTAGTAGTAGGGTTGAAAAGAACAAATGCAGAAAAGTTTCTCCCTTAACTCTCGCTATGATATAGAAGGATAAAGCCCTGGCTATGACTTGATTAACCAAAATTTCAGTAATGCAACATCCATGTGGAGAGTATGGGAATGAGAGGATAGTGCTGTCTCGACCATTATGGGAGAAGAACGGGTGTTTTCGTGTCAGCCACATGTGGACATTGGCCATTAATGATGTAGGCTTGCTTTCCCAAGACAGTGACAGTAGCTCTTCAGGGACATGTGTGGGCACACATGCATGTGAACAGGAGAGCATCGGATACTATGCAGCATTGGGGTACCTAGTCAGTCCCCAACCAGGGGAGTTGATTTAAGGATTTAAAAGAGCAATACCTCTAGGGTCAACACCAGATTAATGACTGGTTTTTGAAAGGAAGAGATGTCAGATGGGTAGGGACAAAAAAAGCCACAGATGCCTTTGTGCTGTGGGCTGAGACTTTATGGTTGGAATGTGGCACATTAAAATGTAGTTCTCATTCTGAGACAAGTTTCTTGTCTAAATCAAATCAAAATCAGGACCTGCATGTCACAAAACTAAACTGATTGTGATCTAGATCATTTAAGTTGGCTATACCGGCATAAATGAGTCCTGCTATGATCATTTCTACGGCTTTGGATATAAGGCTGGCAAGGCAGGCAGAGGTCAATAGGATTCCTGAAAAAGTTGTCACTTTTCCCAGCAGATGGAAAATATAGTTTATTTTTGGTGTCTGGACTACATGCTTGAGAGATAAACTGAATGTCACATAGCACATACGTCAAGGATTTACTGAGAGAGGCAGCTATTCTGCACTTTCTCTGTTGTGCTTATGTGCTGCTTTTCCTGATTCTATATCATACACCAAGACTAAGTGGAAATTATTCAAACATCAATAACTTTGTAGAGCAATCTTGTTTTTTTTCTCATGTGTTAAGTTAAAATATGTATTATTTTTCTTGTCAGCTTGAAATATTTGGACCGAAGATCATATCTCTCAGTTTTTTTAAAGTAAAATTGCTATTCCTTGAAACCTGAAAACTGTTTTTCCATTAGAAAGTAAATAATTTTCATTGATGCAGTGGAACCAAGATTCCTAACATCAGGTAATATATCACAGTCCATGTGAAATTATTAAGATGGCATTTACTCCTTAGAAGAAGAAGAATGCTGTTATTCATTTTATAAAAGGGACAGATTTAAAGTTTCAAGTCTAGTATAAAATCAAAACTTAAGAAATTCAGTGGTATAAGATCCCATTGCACAAAAGAACCCATTTCACAGACTCCTGAAAACTACTTTTACGGCATTTATTCAGTAAAGCAGCAATCCTCACTACAGGAAAAATGCCTGTTTTATTTTATTTTTTATTATAATTTATTTTCTTGTAAATTATGCTAAAATATTCAAAAGAAATTTGTAACTGTCAGTGCCAAGAGACAGACATATTTTCAGACAGTGACTCTTGCAAAGATATTGGTAGACAGTAACTATTTGCATGATCTGATGGAGAATATGGGTGGGGTGTAGATCCAATGTAAGAATCTGAAACAAATCTTCCCACAAAGATACTAAATGAGTCAACCTCATTGAAACAGGTACACACAAAATCTGTGAGTGTCTTCACTTTAAACATTTTTTGTAGGTGGCAAACCTCTTCCTCTTCCCATGTGAATAAACAGAAAGTAGTCAGTAAGAATGAAACTCACCTTACACACTTGCAATTTCACATTAAAGTCCATGTACATATAGAACATTCTGGGAGATGTCACTTTAATGAGTTTGACTCCTCTAGTACTTCTATGCACAGACATACAAAAAACAGTTATAGCAGTTTTCAAATTGAAATAATACTTCACAGATGGTAAAGTTAATTATCAGTTAAACACATTTTCTTAAGACCAAATCGGTGAACAGTCTCAAAAGTATGAAGCTTATTTTACAAGATAAGAAAGTCTTCACGCTCCTTTTCTTAGTGTCATGAACTGCAAGATTGTATAACCCCAGTGCAGACTGCAAGTGGTATACCACTGAACCTATTTGCTGAATCAGGGTCAGATAATCAGTGTCACTGAAAACTTGGTGTGTCTTTCGGCTTTTCCCGGTTAGGGGTCACCACAGCGGAACTCCAGTCCACTAATGATTGGCAGTAGATTTTTCACGAACGCCGAGGTGCCAGCTCAACGTTCAACCTTGAACGAAGGCACACCCATTACGCATGTCTTTCGAATGCCCACCCAACCGCGGGGAGGACATGCAGACTCCACACAGAAGGCACTCCCTGCACTCCAGCCAAGAATCGAACGAAAGAACCTCTTGCTGTGAGGCAACACCACTACCGCTGCACCAAAGACACATGCCAAAATAAACAAGCAAGTATCTTATGTTACAAGAACTGCCACAGGCTTAAAACTTCACTGTCTGAAATTACTAACTGTTCTACTCTAAAATTTCTGCATGCAGGATTATTGGTAGGGCAATGGCATGAGTTCAGGTTAGCATCGACACAGACAGAGCAAAGGGTATACATTCAGCTAACCATAGCTACAGCTGGGCTGCAAACAACACTGATCCCTATACAGCCAAATAAATGACTTTATTTTGGCTAACTTATTATTAACTGAACTTGAAAAAGTGTGCACTAATTTCTTCATCTGTGCACCTTGCTAGTGGAACTATATTCATTTTGTTGGTGATTGACATTTTACTTCCGAAAGAAATCAATGAGCATTAATTTCTCATTATAACTTCATTATTTGTCTTTATTACACACCTTGTTTTATCTTGTTTCATACTGTGTTGTGTGGTTCTGCACTTAGTTATGCTGATCTGCTCATCTTTCTGTTGCACGCATGACCACACTAATCTGTGCTACACAGTCATCTGCTACATGAATGCCCACACTTATCTGAGTTATGCAGTCTGCTGTATGCATGACCACACTAATCTGTGCTACACAGTCATCTGCTACATGAATGCCCACACTTATCTGAGTTATGCAGTCTGCTGCACGCATGACCACACTAATCTGTGCTACACAGTCATCTGCTACATGAATGCCCACACTTATCTGAGTTATGCAGCCTGCTGTATGCATGACCACACTAATCTGTGCTGCACAGTCATCTGCTACATGAATGTTCACACTTATCTGAGTTATGCAGTCTGCTGTATGCATGACCACACTAATCTGTGCTGCACAGTCATCTTCTGCATGCATGGGTGCCCACACTAACCTGTGCTATATGGTCATCTACTGCATGCATGACCATATTATGCGTTACACAATCATCAGTTAACACTTGTTCCTGAGCTATGGTATCATGACTATTACCTGCTTCATATCTGTCATGTAGTAGTACTTGTTAGCTTTTGTTATGATACCATGCTTATAAATTATCATTTTTCACCATGTTGTATGGACAACATTGGACATATTTTAACATACTATACTGACACATTTTTATTATTTAATCAAGTACTAAGTGATTATCTAAGCAACTTTTGTATTATTATTATTACATAACTATATGGACTCCTCAGTCTGTTAGAGAGTGAGGAACCACTGTCTGCCTGCATACTCTCATTTGCTAGTCCGCTAGCATTAGGTGAAGATAGGAAGTATATCCATTGCCTTATGCTCAATTAAAGTGCCTTATAATTACCAAATAGTGACTAGGATGGCAAAAGCTGTAGTTACATATTCAGATTGTAGGAACACCTCTGATTCTCTTTAGCTACCCAGTTTGTCATTGTTCACTACATACCTACATCAAGCCACTGCACCCCCACATCATCATATCACACCACTAATACCAATCTTATTTATGCCACGTTACTAACAACATCTGTCTCAAAGCATCTTACCCTGTCACCAGAAAATGTACTACCATGCAAAGGCCTCAGCTGCACATTCACATTTCACCCACCAAACTCATCACACCTCCATATCACACCATTAACACCAAACCTACATGGGATGAGGTAACAAAGTCCAGAAAGCAGGTGTAGAACAGCTAAAAGTACTGGTGAACCAACACAAAATTAAATCCAGTAACAAAAAGGCACAGCATGACCATCCATGTAAAACAAGGTTTATTACTTCAAGCTTTCGAGTTGAAAGTCTTTTTCAAGAATGAATCAGTACATTAAAACCATAGAATAAATATAGAACACCAGCCAATCACATAACATATCTCATAAACACATTATGTAATTATACAATTTACATAATTAATATAGTTGACTAAGCCCAGTTCACTAAAAAACGTCATTAAAAACAATGGTCAACTTAACAAATTTCATTACTACCTAAAAAGCTCCACAGGACAACTGTAATACTCTAGCATATGCTTGTCTTAATTTCAAAATGGGTTTAGTACTATTAGTTTTATAAAGCCCTGGATAGACATCAGATCTAAAAAAGTTTATCCATTTGTATACTGCTCTCTCTGTGGCATTCACAATGCCCCCCCCCTCTTGTTTTTGCAGACTCTCTGCAGTATCCTAAATTTAAATGTATGTTCATTTCCACAATGTAAAATATGCTTACTAAGTGCATTTGTCTCAACCCCCTTCTTATATCAGATAAGTGGGATTCAATTCTCTCCTTGAATTTACAGTTAGTTTTTCTAATGTAAAAAACGCAAACATTTTTCACAGTTAGCCAAGTAAACTAAATTTTCACTATTGCACATCCCAAATGCCTTAACAATAAAATTAACTTGTGTTATAGGATGTAAAAATCCTGTTTCTATATTAATGAACTTACAGAAGGTGCAGTTATAACAGGGGACTGTCCCCTTGTTAAATCTATGTAATTCTTCATTTTTATCAAAATCTTTATAGCAAAGAAGTTGTTTGAGGTTCTTCTCTTTCTTATATACAAAATAAGGCTTTTCTCCTACTATTTTCCTAACATTAACATCAGAACTAAGAACAGTCCAATTTATTTTAATTATGGACTCAATCTGCTTCATCATATATCCTAATTTATTAAACCCAGTTTCTCTCACTGGGCTGTTCTGGGCATTATTGCCTTCTCTACGTAAATATGGTTTAGCCACACTAGGTCTTTCAGATTTAACATATTTTACATTCTTAGTTAATACATCTCTACTATAACCTCTTACCAAAAAGTCCTGTATCATAGCACTAATTTCAGCTGCAAACCCTTCTTCAGTGGTGTTTAGCCTACTGGCTCTCAAGAATTGACACTGGTGAATTTTTAGAGTCATTGAGATTGTTTTTGGATATGAATATGACAAATGTGTTGTTTGTAACTATGGACATTAAGTCCTTATTTACAGTTATTCCTAACAATATAGGTATTGAATATGTTAGAGAATTTCTAGTTAAGCACAGCAATTTTACAGCAAATAAAATTTCAATGCTATGTTCTCTGCTGGAGATTGTTCTTCAAAATAATGTTTTCAAGTTTGGGGATGATGTGTATCATCAGACTTAAGGAGTAGCTATGGGCACACCTGTAGCAAATAGCTATGCTAACAGTGTTGGCTAGATGGGAAGAATATACTATTTTTGATTCTAACAAAAATGAATACTATAATAGTGCTTTAATGCACAATAAACGTTTTGTAGATGACATAGTATTATTGTGGAGAGGTAGCAAGGAGGCATTGGAGCTATTTGTTGAACATCTACAAAATAGAATCAGCTTCCTTAAGTTTGAAATGTCTTGTTCAGTAGAAGAAATCATTTTCTTGGATGTTAGACGGATGAATATTGATGGTAAAATTCATACATCTATATATAGGAAAGAGGTACAAGCAACTAGATATGTGCATAATTCCAGTATGCAAAACGTAAAATGCTGCAAACCAAGCCAAATAGTGTGAACCGAGTGGAATACGCCAATAACCAGCGAAGCTATGATACACCTTTTTATTTGTAAGAACAGCTTTGAACGAAAAACAAAAACATTACAATGCACTCCGATAACCCTGTGCAATTCAATTAAAACCAATAAACTAATGTAAAATGTGATTAAGCGCTTTCATCCACTCAATCGTGGACTTCATCAGAATCACATACAAACATAGTGTGAATCATTTTATAAACTTTTTGGCGCCAACTTTTTACACAAAGATTTAAAGCCATATTCATCCTGTTTTTTTCTACAACTTGTTGACTGTCAGTCAGTTCATGTTTCAGGTAAAAATCAATGTACAGTGTGTTCCTACATACAATACTGGTATTGAAATATAAAATGTACAGTTTACAATATAAAACCCCTTTTAAATACTATTAAGATAGTGTACTATCAATTTTGTATTAAAATTGTAAATTAAAACTTCCAAATACAATGTATATTATAATGTAGTTAAAACCTGTTGTATATAATTACCTTACTACATAAATAGACCTAAGAAATAGGCTGATTGTCTAATTGCACTTGTACTTTTTTAAAAATGCATATAAAAAATGCATATAAAAAATTACATATAAAAAGCTATTGAACCAATGGATGTATGTTAAATAATATATATATATATATATATATATATATATGAATAAATGCCCTAAGTAAATAAAACATATATACTATTGAATAGTGTAAGTGTAGTTACTATGATATATTGATACTTTCCATAAGACTTCAATTCTTTTCTATGAAATGTGTAAGATGTAATATAAGAATATAAATGTAGAGAATTAATCAAATAATATAATTATTAGTATACTAAAAACATTAATAATAATAATCATATTATAAGTAATAACTAATGTTAATTGATTTATAATAAATATAATACATATTAAAATATATTTGATATGGTGAATGGTATTTGATTGCTGTAAGTGAAAGAATATATAATAATACAATTAAATACATTTATGGCAGAGTGTGACAAACCAACACTTTTCATCCAATTGCTACAGAAAGATTCAACAACACAATATAACATAGCACGCATAGATGAAGTGATTTATATTAGGAATGGTCTTGATATGTATTCATTTAGTCCTGGTTTTGCGGAAGCGTCAGTTAATATTTGCCATTTTGCCTCTCTAGCTGCTATATATGCCTTTAGATTGCCTCCCCTGATATTGTAATTTACACGTTCTAAAATAGCAAACTTGAAATGATGTCTATTATCAGTCTCTTGGATATGTTGACTTAGAGCATTCCTACTGTCTTTCTTTTTAATTGCATATAGGTGTTCATAAATTCGCCTTCTGAAGTTCCGTTCTGTTTTACCTATATAGTAACAACTGCATAATTGACATTTGGCTAGATATACAATATTCATGGTATTGCAATTACCATTTGCAAATGTAACTCTAGTCTTATTTATATTATCCAATACCAAATTAACATCTTCATTGATGGTTTTGCAATACTGACAGCTTCCACATTTTCTAGTTTGTTGATTGTTTCCTTTATTCCTAGTCTGTCCTGTATTCTTTTCCAGAAGAGCCTTCAAATTCATTCCCATTTTGTATACAAAGATAGGTGACTCGCCCAATATTTCCATTACATCAGTATCATTAAATGATACGTTCCAAATTTTTTTCACCATTTGTTTAATGTAATTTGCCTGAGGAGTATAATATATAATTCAAGCCCTTTTATATCCTTTATCTTCATTTTGTGCCACTGTATTACACATACTCACTCATCCTAAGACATGGAAGTATTTAATCCCCCATTGTTCAATCACATATGTTTTAACTTCTTTAATGAGATATTTTGGATACCCCCTGTCTAGGAATAATTTACTGATGGATTCTATTTCCTCTGTCATTTCATCTTGCTTTGAAGTCATTCATGCTGCACGAATACATTGCCCCTTGAATATGTTTTTCTTCATTTTCAGGGGGTGATAACTCGTGTATTCTAAATAATTGTTGGAAAATGTGTTTTTTTCTAAATATACGGGAAGAAAAACCTTCATTAGTACTTGACACGTAAGTATCTAGGTAGGAAACTCCTATTCTGCTATGATTATACGTAAACTTTAGGAACTAACTAGTTTTGTTCAAATATTCTACAAATTCATCCAATATATTTTCTTGTCCATCCCATAATATAAATATATCATCTAGGAACCTTGTATATAATTTAATATATTTGTAGTATTGGCTTTTAAATACATTTTCCTTTTCCCAATCCAACAGGACTAAGTTAGCAAAAATCGGAGCACAGGCTGCCCCCATGGCTACTCCACTAGTCTGCCTGTAAAATTCTCCTTCATAATAAATATAATTATGGTCCAGAATAATTCTCATCAGTTCCATGATTAACTTACTTTTCTCCCAATCCAATATGAAATACTCATATATACTATTACTGAAGCTTTGTAGTCCCTGTTCCTTAGGGATACAAGAAAATAGGTCTACTACATCAATAGTCACATAAATCACATCTTTCTTCCAAATATCATTTGTCAATAGTCCCAAAAACATCCAAGAATCCTTTATTAAATGGGGGACTCTAGCATAGATATGTTTTAACCATTTGTCAATAACTTGTCCCATAGGGAATGTCTTGGATCGACTGCCTGATATAATAGGCCTGAAGGGTGGATCAAGTACATTTTTGTGCACTTTTGGCACTCCTACTATAGTTGCCATTACAGGGTAGTCCACTTTCAAAAAATTGTATAGATCCATGTTAATTCTATCATCAATCAACAAATCTTCTAGATACATGTTGATACGTCTGTATCCTATGTTGATCTGGTTTAAAGAAATATTGTCATAGTTACCAGAATCCACCAGGATATTAAACATTTTGTTAACATATACATTATTATCATATAGTACAATGCCACCACCCTTGTCTGGCTTCATTACTCTTACTGTCCTATCATTCATAAGTTCTTGTAGTAATAAAATATCTTCTTCTTTCAAATTACTATATTTTCTATCTCCCTTAATTGTATTTTTTAACTGATATATATCTCTTGTTATTAGTTTCTCAAAAAGGGAGACTTGAGGATGTGAGGGTGGTATGAAAGTGCTATTTTTCTTTAAATCACTAATTTGTTTCTCTCTAATATCTTCCTTAAAATGTATAGCTAGATTTAATTTCCTAGTGAATTTTTTAATATCTATAACACTGTCAACAACCCTGAAGTTCCTATAAGGCACATATTTCAAGCCTTTAGAAAAGAGTGAGAAGTATTCTTTTCCGATTGTTAGATCTGTATAATTAAATATATTGAATCCCTTGTATTGGCACATAACTTGTTTGTTGTTTATTTCTCCCTCATTGTTTAAATGATTTGGTTCATTAACCTTATAATTTGCACATTTGACCAGTTCCCTTCCTACCTCCTTCGTTGTCTCCAATTCTGGTTGTTCCAGTACTTCTGTGTCCCTCTTCTCCCATTCCCTTTCCATTTCCAATTTTTCTCCAGATTCTCGTTCAAATCCTGATCGTTGCCCCACTGAAAATCCTGATTAGTAAAATTGTTATAGGTTTCCCTATAAATATTGTTATTATTAATATTATTTCTATCATAGGATGTTGTCTGTTACTTGTAACTTTTATGTTGGTAGTCTATATTCCACTCATATACATTTCCTACCTTGTATTCTCTTATATCCCTCTCTAATTTTTTGCCTTTCCTTTCCATAATACTATTTGCTTTTTTATCCACTTCCAAAAACTGTTTATGATACAAATTCTCCCATTGATCAAAAAACAAATCTTCCATTATATTCTTATTCAATACCTTTGCCATTTCTATATATTTACATAACTTGTCATCATTCTTTTTCACCAATAATTTCATATAATCAATACCAAATCTGTTTAACCTCAAATTCTTTACAATTGCTGTCATTTAAATCAATACCCATAGGTTTCTTAAAAAACCTTAGTCCCTTAGGGACAACATTCATAGTAATACATTTGTTCAAATAGGCATTATCAATTTTAATACCTCTAATAATACCTATATATTTACCCAAAACATAAATATTTTGCTTTAAAATTCCTTGTTTATGTTCACCATACATATTACTTGAAAGTTCACCTCTCTTATCACCATCAAAACAAACATCCACCGCCAAAAAGTCCTCCAATTGTCCTCTAATACCATTGTTACACATGTTGTTGCTACTGTTATTAGTCACCAAGCTTTTAGCTCTAGGGCTTGAGCTTTGTTGTTTATTATTAGTAGTATTCTTGTTTGAGCTGCCAGATATGGCAGAAGAAAATGTTTTACCTGCCATCACATGCTTAGGTTTGGTTCCTGTGCATTTAGATTCATCGACTGCATTGTCAAAATTATATAAAGAAAAATCAAAAGTAAAATCTCTCTCTGTTAACTTACTATTATCCTGTGTCTTGTTTCGCAAGTCAATACCATTACTTTGTTGCTTACTGGAACACACTAAGCACTGCGCGTTCGGTATCTCAAACTCGGCTTCACTAGAACTGGATAATTCACCTATTCCTTGTACGTTACTGAAGCCTGTCCGTATGCACCCCACTCATGTTTATAAGGGTGCAGTAAAAAGTCAAAGCCTACACCAAAAACTATATGAGCACCTACATAGCTGCATGGACTCAGCAATACCAGACAGGACCAAATCATCTTCCTCAAGGAAGAGTAAACCTGTCTAGTGGATAGCAGCAATAAAAAAACTGTATAATAAAAGGAAAACATTGCTGTCCAGGGCCAATAAGGAGCAGGTGCCAAGTTGGAAGCAATCTCTCCTTTGTCTGAACAAGGACATAAAGGTCACTGGTGAAATCTTCACTAACTTCAAATCCAAATTGGCCACATCCACTAAGGAGAATCACATGGCCTTCTTCACAAATGTCTACAGTCTCAGAGATAACTCCCAAATATGTTCTGAACTGGTGGTTAAGAACACCACATACACAAATGTCATCTATATAACCAACCTGCTGGCAGATAGGTTCAGTGAAAACAGCACCCCCATCCCCCCATCAGTAAACTGGGACATCCCTAGCACCCAGCCCCTTCCCCTCATCACCAGGGATCAGGTCTTTAATGCCCTCTCAAAGGCAAAAAATACAGCCTCCATGGGACCTGACAACATCCCTGGCTGCATCCTACATGAACTCAGGGAAGAGGTATCACCACCATTAGGCGCCATGTTCAGCCAAAGCCTGAGCATTGGCTTTATCCCAGCCAAATAGAGGACAGCCACTGTCATCCTTCTACATAAAGGTGGAGTGTCCACTGACCCAGGCAATTATAGGCCCGTTAGCCTAACTAGCCTGAGCTACAAGGCCATGGAACACATTATCATGGACATTATAAATGAGGACTTTGGCAACCTCTAAATTCTTGCCCCCACACTGTTTGGTTTTGTCTAAGGGAGATCATGCCTGTTTGAACTTGGTCAACTTCTTCGAAACAGTCACCAAAGCCATGGATGAGGAGAAGATGGTGCATACCATGTGCCATGACCTAGCCAAAAACTTCTACACTATTTTCAACTCGGGCATAATAGATAAACTCTCCCAGTTAGTCTTCAACCCATATGTTACCAGATGAGTAGCTAACTGGCTTACTGATAGAACCCACTCAGTCAAAATAGAGGAAGCCACCTCTACTAGTAGACCCATAATGAGCAGTGTACCCCAAGGATTGGTCTTGGGGCCTCTACTGTTTGGGATATACTTTTTTGGGGTGCAAGCCAAAACCAGTGGTCTGTGGCTGACCAGTTCTACAGATGACTGCAATCTGGGCACTGTCTTAAATTCCCCTAGTGATTTGAACATCCTCCAAGAGGGCCTACACAAACTAATGACTGGTCGCAGAACCATGGCCTCCAACTGAATGTCAAAAAATGCATCATTATCCCCTTTGGGGAAAATGGTGTCCCCACTAATTATCACATTAATAACAACAACATACTAAACATGCAGCCATTCATGAGGGATTTGGACACCCAGGTTGATAGCATCCTGACTTTTGACTACCACATTGCCTCCATTGTACAGAAGGCTTTCTACTTGGCCCACCTCATAAGTAAGGGTATTTCATCCAAGAACAAGGAGGTCATAACATCCCTGTACTCCTCCCTTAATAGACCCATTATCAAGTACAATGCCCCCTTTGGCATGTACCTTGCCAAGCACATGCAACAGCTGGAGAGACCACAGAGATTCCTGACCAGGAAAATTCAGGGTCTTAAACACCTATCCTATACAGATAGGCTAAAAGTCCTGTCCCCCTACTCGGTCTCATACAGCCTGCTCCAGTGCTCAGAGGTGACCTGTGTCTGGCATACAAGGCCATTGTAGACCCAGCCCTGATGGAGTTGCTGCATGTTTGTAAGACAAACTCCACTCAAGCATCCCACATGCAAGGTCTCAACCTGGTCTGTGACATTAACAGAAATTGTTGGCGGGATAGATTTTTGTCCCAAAGACTACCCCCATCTGTGGAATAAACACCCTCTCCATGTTAAGCAGAGCACCACAATAGCCCCCTTTAAGAGGAATCTGAACAACTGGATGTGAAACAAAGAATTCACCCCTGGGATCCCAACTGTGTCCCTGCTGGAAAGGGGAAACAGGTGCTGACTTTGTGGGAACATGGGACAAATTCTTGGCTAGGCTTATAAGGGCCTCTGGGCCAACAGCATTGTATCATCCTATAGATATATCTACATCTATGTATAGATATATATGTGATTGTGTGAGTGAGTGTCTGTGGTGTGTGTGTGTGTGTGTGTGTGTGTGTGTGTGTGTGTGTGTGTGTGTGTGTGTGTGTGTGTGTGTGTGTGTGTGTGTGTGTGTGGTTCTAGCATGAATGTTCAAATGTGTAAATGCCAAATGCAAAACACTGACAACAACATTTTGAACATTCATATTACTGAAACCATAAACATCGAAACTACAAAAGATCACAAAAGAAAACAATTTCATTTAGAGATTTTTTTACACCAAAGCCCTTCCATAACACTATGTGTTAATTTGTCAGAATATTGGTAGTGTTAAGGAAATGTTTTTTAAGGTATATGCAGTCTTAAAGGTAGGTTTAGGATTTGGGTCAGCAGGCGATAATAAAGTAGGCTGAGTGGCAGAGTATTTAGTATTTGTAAAACATAGATGTGTACCTTTCCTTCAGGGTAGAAATTGTCATGCATGTTATATATGTATATGATTCTATCATGAAAGTTTAAATACACAAACAGATAAGCTCAAATGGTAGGACACAAAACAGGGAATCACAAAACCCTTAATTAACACTAATAGTAAATCACAAAACAATGAATGCTTTTTCCCCAGTAAAAAAGCACTACATCCATAAACCCCTGATACAACTGGAAGATGAGTGTTATCTTCGGACTTGTACTATTAAGGAAAGGGTTTTTTAGCAAGATAATGTGTGGGGTTGGGGTTTGGGGTTTGGGGTGGGGAAAGGGTAAGGGCTATGGTAAAGTTTATGGTTAGTGAAAATGAGTAATGCAGCATTAACCCTAACCCTAATCTGTGAACATCTGCACGTATGCTTCAGATGATTATAACACACTCTTGCACATCTTCTCAACCATCACTTTTCATTCAAACATTAATTTTCCTGCACACTCCTACTTGCCTGTACTACATAAAGCTTTCATTTAATGGTATGCGATTCACACACATGACAATTCACTCATTTTACATTTGCCCTGGGAATCATTAACAATTGTGTATACTTTGAGTTAAGCCTACATGATGTAAGCATGTTAGCGATATGAGCAGCAACACTCATTGGATATGCATGCTTCTCATCAAGTGTGCCATTTACCAGCACCCTTTCATAGTGTCATAGGGTCATAGGAACTTACTAGGCTATTGGCCCTGATGCCCTTACTAACCTAGCCAAGAATTTAGCCCATGTTCCAACAAACCAGCACTCTATGCTACTGTCCAGCAGGGACACAGGTGGAATCCCAAGGTTGTATTTTCTGTTCCTCATCCAGTTATCCAGGTTGGTACTCTGCTTTTTGTGGAGAGGGAGTCTATTCCACAAAAGGGGGAGTCTCTGGGACACAAATCTGTCCTGCCAATAAGTCCTATTGATGTCACAGACTAGGTTGAGGTCGCATGTGCGGGTTACTTGATTGGAACTTGACTTGCAGATATGCAGCAGTCCCATCAGGGTGTGGTCTGAGATAGCTTTGTATGCCAGACAGAGGTAACCGCTGAGGAGTCTGTAGGAGACTGAGTAGAGTGACAGGCCTTTTAGCTTATCTGTGTAGGGTAGATGTCTGAGGCTCTGGATTCTCTGGTTGAGAAACCTCTGTGGTCTCTCCAGCTGCTGCATGTGCTATGTGAGGTACATGCTGAAAGGGGCATTGTCCTCAATAATGTGTCTTATAAGGGAAGAATACAGGGATATTATGACCACCTTGTCCCTGGATGAGATACCCTTACTAATGAGGTGAGCCATGCAGAAAGCTTTCCTTACAACGGAGGCAATATGGTGGTCAAAAGTCAGTTTGATATCAACCTGTGTGCCAAAGTCCCTCACAACTGATTGCGTGCTTAGTACCTTATTATCAATGTGATAATTTGTGGGTACATCACTCTCCCCAAAAAGGGATAATGATATATTTTTTGGCATTCAGTTTGAGGCCATGTTTCTGGCACCAGTTATTTGTTTGGGTGAGACCCTGTTGGCAGATGTCCACATCACTAGGTGAATTGATGACAGCACCCATCAGTCATCTGCAAACTTGGTCAGCCATAGCCCACTAGATTTGGCCTGTACCTCTGAGAAGTATATCTCAAACAGCAGAAGCTCCAAGACCAATCCCTGGGGTACACCGCTTGTTATGGGTCTACTACTTGAGGTGGCTTCCCCTATTTTGACTAGGTGATTTCTATCAGTGAGCCAGTTTTCTACCCATCTGGTAACATATGGATTGATGCCTAGTTGAACGAGTTTATCTGCTATACCTGAGTTGGGAATATTATCGAAGGCTTTGGCCATGTCAAGGTAGGCAGGTGCACTGTCTTCCCCTCATCAATGTCCTTGGTGACTGTCTCAAAAAAGTCAATCAAATTGGTATGACCTCCCCTTGACAAAACCAAACTGTGTGGGATCAAGTGTCTGGAGGTTGCCAGTGTCCTTGTTAATGAGGTCCATGATAATCTGCTCCATAGCCTTGCAGATCAGGCTAGTTAGGCTGATAGGGCTATAATTTCCTGGATTGGTGGATGCACCACCTTTGTGCAATGGAGTGGCAGTAGCTGTCCTCCACTCACCTTGGATGAAGCCGGTACTCAGGCTTTGGTTGAATAGGATGCCTAGTGGTGCTACAAGTTCCTGCCTGAGTTCACGTAGGATGCAGCTTGGGATGTTATCAGGTCCCATGGAGGCTGTATTTTTTGCCTTTGAGAGGGCAGTGATGACTTGCTCCCTAGAGATAAGGGGAGAGGGACGTTACTGGGGATGTCCTGTTTTACTGATGGGGGGGGCAAAGGAGTGAAGTTTTCACTGAACCTGTCTGCCAGCAGGTTGGCTATATCTACAGCATTTGTGTATGTGGTGTCCTTGACCACCAGTTCTGAGTAGATCTGAGTGTTTCCTTTGAGACTGCAGACATATATGACGAAGGCCTTATGATTGTCTTTAGTAGACGTGGCCAGCTTGGACTCGAAGTTTGCTTTGGAGGATTTCACTAGTGCTCTTATTTGCTCGTTCAGACTAAGGAGAGATTGCTTACAATTAGGCACCTGCTCCTTCTTGGACATGGACAGCAACTGTTTTGTTTTATTATAGAGTTTATTTATTGTAGATGCCCACCAGACAGGTTTACTCTTCCTTGAGGAAGATGATTTCATCCTGTTGGGTATTTTTGATTACATGCAGCTATATAAATGTTCATACAGTATTTTGATGTAAGTTTGGGCATATGTGCCAGTTCCTATGGCATGGGAGGGGGCTGTGAAGCTGTTTATACCTTCCCTCAAGAGGTTCTAATCAGCTTTGGAGGAGTTTTTTTGTTTGACCCTAGGTAGGGGGAAGTCGTGGGGTTTTCATGGCCAACAAAAATGCTGGTGGCCATGGAAAGGTGCAAGGAAGCTCGACCACACAATTGTTAACAAAAGGCAAACCTAGTAAGCGAGCACATGTGGACAGCTTATACAAAGTAAAGTCAAGCTGATGGAAAGAATTAAGATGAAGGGTAAGTTAAATGAGGAGACGAATGTACACAGAATGCAATGTCATTACTTCAAAAATAAATAAAAGGCAAGGGTAAACAGAGAAAATGTAGCTAGATAATGTAGTCAGATGTGCTTATGTCACAAAGAACATTTTTTAACATAAATACTTCCATATTGATGTAATAATAATTAATCCTGTTCACAATTCTTGACCCCCATGCACATAAATAAAAATGGCCAGGTTAACAGAGGATGTGAGAGGGACAAAATGCAACAGTGTAACAAAAGGGAGTAAATGTGATATAAATGTTAATAAAATGCAGAGTTGAGATAACTGTTTGCAAGGATAGTAGAGACATAAGGGGATATTTGCATCAAGGATAGTAGAGACATCAGGGGATATTTGCGTAGGCTACAGTTTATTGCATATGAGGTGTGTATATAGGGAATTTATTTCTAACTGACTGTACTGCTGTATTCTCCACTTCGTCATGTAATAACAAAAAGAAATGAACTGTACATCTGTTGAGTCATGCACATCAGAAAGGGACATGTTTTTGCCATGTATTGTCATTTACAACCACATAAAGGGGATATAATGCCTTTAAATATTTGTTAGGCAAATGTGTTGTATATTCACATAAATGCTAAACAGGAATATAACACTCAGAATGCATTAGTGACAAATGACAGCACAGATCTGATGACATTTCATTAGTTCAAGGTCTCCATTCATCAATATACCTGTTTTACTCTATGGTGTTTCAATGACAATCATAACTGTAAGACAGTGGATTGTCAAGAAGGCATTCATTCATCATGGAATGATTGTATGTAAACAGCAACGCTTTGTTGTTTCACTGTCAGTTGTCTCAGCTCATGCTTGGACAATGTGCATTGACAATGCAAACAGACACTCCCTAAATATGATAGTGCACTTCTGAATAACAGTGATAGATTGCGTGTGAAAAGGTTAAAGACCATTGTAACAAAGTTGCAGGTGTAACATTGGAGTGCAGACATACATTAACAGACTGAGTCAGTATCAGTGTGAAACCCAAATGCCTTATTTTCAAAACTTCATTTACACATATTGAAGTTGTACAACCTACCCAGATAATTTTTATTTACGTTTTTCTTATTTTACTCTCTCCCTGAAGTGCACCTTAGTAAGCACATTTATGTTGCTGATGGCACAGCATTAGCAAATGCATAATCATATCTTGAGGTGTTGAACTTGGAATGGGAATTAGCAGAAGTGTATGGTGCTCAATGCCGACCTTCACACAAATAATCATATACACATACAACCATATCTGAATCTAAAAGAATATAGAAACAATCTGTGTTATGATCATGTTTCACGTGTCATGATTAACACAACTGTCATGAGATTTGCAGTCCTTCACTTTTTATATGGGCGATACAGGTGTGTTGTGAAACAAATGCGAGACCAAGCATGTTATTGCAGGTAGAAATGTCTTATGGAAACAGTTCTGAATCAAGGAGGTTTATTTGATGACACAGAAGGGGTGGGAAAAGGTGGACATTTGGAGACAGAGATACACACTCACACATAATGCTAAATGATTAGTTTATGGTTTATTTCTGCATATATTTGTGTGGTTCTGTGTTATCCTACAATTTCTGACCTATATACATTTACAAAATCAAAGCTATGGCTTTTCCTAATGCCTCCAATTATCAAAGATTCTGAAAATATTCTCTAGGGTATGGATGACAACAAATGCAAAAATCTGTACATCCTTAGAAACTGCACAATTCCAGTGCATTGCTGTGTACAATAACCCCCGTATTCTCTTAAGCTTGCACAGTATGCAAGATTGGTACAGGAGCTCAAGCAGGCAATATGTCTGCCATGTGATCCATGAACAGCCAGCAGGGGCGTGCACGAGCACTCCTGCAATAATCCTGCATGGACGAAGCCCTTGTATTCAAAGTACCCCATTTGCAGGAGAAATCTATGCAAATGAGGTGATTTTGCAATCCAGGAAGCTTGTAACCATCCGTGCAGGACTAGTGCTATCTGCAGAAATGTACTCGGTTAGTAACCGAGTACATTTCTGAAAAATCCAAAACGGAGCTGTGACAGCTCCAAATAAAGACTGCATATCATGTAGTAAGCATGTCAATGGCCAAGTATAAGGGCATTGGCATTGCAAACATTAAAAAAAAATGCAAAAATCAACTTTTATTTTTTTTAGTCGATCCTGGCTGTTTAAGCGTAGGGCAGTGGCGTGCAAATGGGATTCGGGGGGATAACAAAATGAACCTAAATTAAGCATTCTAACTAAAATCAGTATTCTGCCATGCAAGTCAATGGCAGGCAGAAGAGAACATGGCCAGTGAGTAGTGGTTGCTAAGGGGGGATGCTCAATGTGAGACATGTAACTATGCATTAGCAGGCAATTCTATGCAAATGAGGGGAAGGATAGTGAATCCCTGTCTTCCCCAGCATGTGAGCCAGGTCCCAACAGTGTAAGAGTAGGAATAGCTTGGTGCAAGCCTAGGAGTTAGGTGACATCATGGGGGTGTGTGTCAGGCATACTGTAAGCAGATTGCAGCCCTGTGGCTTGGATTTGCTCCTAGCTTAGCACAGCTATGCTAGGGGGTGTGTCCAAACCTGCCTAGTACTCTTTAAAAAGCCTAAGCGGGTGTGTGCACCGCAAACCAGGTTTTACAGGAAGAAAAAGAAGCTAAACCAGGAAATAGCAGCACTGTGCACATTTGAGCACTATGTTTGTGTGGCGTGCACCAAGGCTTAAACAGGAAGGCAATGGGAAGGGAAAACAGCAGTAGGAAGGTAATAAAGGAGAACTAATTAGCTTGTACGTGAAATGTATCAGAATCAGCCAATTACACAGGCAGCAGACCACCCCATCACAGAACACTACTATAAACTATGCAAACACCTTCCCCTCTGGTTTTTCCCACACTCTACACCACCAGTGTATACAAGCGGGGAAATTTTAACAAACAAACCTACAAAATAAGAAGGGCTGCAGCAGGCAACATTGAACAACATGTGCAAGAGGCTGAGGGTGGTGAGGATGTGAATGCTGCCAATCAACCCACAGTGAGGAGACGGAGAATAGTGTACAGGCCCAGGGTAACCTACCAGGGGTTACATGAGCTGGAGATAGTGGAGCACTATAGGGTAGACAGAACCCTCCTACAGCAAATTGTTGAGCTGTGCCCGCCACACCTGACATACCAAACTGACCGAGTGGAACCCTTCCTAGTGGATATCAAGGTATGTGTAGGCCTAGGAATACTAGCAAAAGGTACCTCCCAAAGCTCAACTGGGGATATCATGGGAATCTCACAGGCATCAGCATCCAGAGTATTCCACCAGTTCCTGGATGCCATTTCAGCACACGCCAGTGAGCACGTATATTTCCTCAACACCCGTGAGGTGTTGGCCAGCAATATGCATCTCTTCCACCAAATAGCAGAATAACCTGAGGTAGTGGGTGCTATAGACTGCACACACATACACATCAAAGCACCACCTGGTGACCAGAGTAGGGTCTACATCAACCTCAGGGGCATCCCCTCTATCAACTGCCAGGTCGTATGTGATGCCCAGGGCATTATAATGAATGTGTGTGCTGGCTGCCTTGGAAGCTATGATGATTCCCATATATGGCATCTGATGCAGCTGTACCAGAGATTTGCCAATGGGGACATCCCCTACGGTCACCTAGTGGGGGATGCTGGTTACACACCAGAGCCGTGGCTGATGACACCTTTCAGAAATTAACACACACCTGAACAAGAACGCCATAATGAGGCACACGCATAGCGTGTGTTTGAGATGCTCAGGTCACTGGACACATCTGGTGTTGCCTTGCAGTACTCACCAGCTACATGTACCCAAATTGTTATGATATGTGCCATGCTACACAATATGATCCTGTGGAAACAGCTGAAACAGGAACAGCATGGGGCAGGGCCACACAGCCCCCCACCAATGCCAAGGCTTGCACAGGCACAGAGTAACTTGGAGGAGGAACAACCTGAGCCTGCCCCAGTAGGCAGATGGAGGCATGCCCAGTATGCCAAGGCTGCGGCAAAGAGACAACGCATAGCACATACACTGACACAGTACGGACCCAGGGAATGACACATCTCTCTGACTCGCACATACAATAAAAGGGATGCCAAACATGACACTACCTGTGCTCAACCATGTATAGGGAGTGTACTTTGTGCATCCGACATAGGCAGCCCTCCAGCACCATCTGCAAGTCTGGCACACCCTCAAGGTAAGTCAATCAACCTACCAATTGCCAAATGGAGTAGAATGTGTCATTATCTGTATCTATGGTATGGATGTGAGCATACAAGGGAATAGGGTGGCTGAATTTTATCACTGCAGACAGAAGACTCCCATAGTGGCACCATGACATCTGTAACACATACTGGAGTCACCATAGTAGCCAGTACTACACAGGGTGACAAAACCCATTGCAGGAAATGTGCTGAGTGACATGTGTGTCCATATGACCCACACATGCCAGTCAGGGTGGTTCACATACCCAACAACAGTCTCAGCCAGCAGGACAGGTGTAGGCAAAACCAAACAGAGCCTGTGCCATGGCCCCTGAATGATGGCTATGGTTAACCTCCCCCAGACCTACACAGACAGACTACAGCAGGTCAGGCAGTGGGATGTTAGTTCTGTATTGTAGGAAGTCAGACACTAATATGTAGGGCATCCAAAGCAATGATCTGTAGTACACTGGTATGCCTCTAGTCAGCATGATAGGTAAGAATACAGAATGAAATGGAGTACCTGACATACCAGTACAGTCATAGCAAATGTGCACAAGTGTCAGGTTTGCCCCCCATCCTACGTAGTAATGTAATAACAGTCAGTTGTGCCCCCCCATCCTGTGTAGAAATGTAGAAATAGTCAGGTGAGCCCCCCACCCCACATAGTAATGTAATAACAGTCAGGTGTGCATCCCCAACCCTGCGTAGAAATGTAGAAATAGACAGGTGTGTCCCCATGTAGTAATGTAAGAACTGTCAGGCGTTTCCCTCCCATCCTGTGTAGAAATGTAGAAATAGTCAGGTGAGCCCCCCCACCCTACGTAGCAATGTAATAACAGTCAGGTGTGCCCCCCCAACCCTGTGTAGAAATGTAGAAACAGACAGGTGTGCCCCCTATGTAGTAATGTAAGAACAGTCAGGTGTGCCCCCCAATCCTGTGTAGAAATGTAGAAATAGTCAAGTGCCCCCCCCCCATACAACGTAGAAATATAGTAACAGTCAGGTGTGCCCCCCAATCCTTTGTAGAAATGTAGAAATAGTCAGATGAGCCCCCCCCCATCCTATGCAGAAATGTAGGAACAGTCAATGCCAAATGCTTGATGGATACCCTGCAGAAACAGCATGCCACCTGTTGGTGTACAACAGAAAGGTCAGCACTGCAGTACTAACTACCTGGACTCGATCCACACATTAAATACAGATGGTCATACTGGGCATGCTCACACACTTAAACACATGAAGGCCATGTCTGCAAACACCAGTGGACCAGATATATCTGGCAGTCGCAGCTGTTAGTGCAGACACTCATCAGTATGCACCACTCATGTCTTGCACACACATTGGATAGGAATACAGACATATATGTAAGGACAACACACTATAATAAGCCAAAGGTAGATGTATATAGATGTGTGGAAGAGGGTGACTGTGACAAGGAGCCATCCAGGCCTGTCCCACCCAGCACACAGCCAAAAGGACTCAACCACATGAGGGTCAGATGTCACTCAGTACAGATACTAGCCACCAGTATCTGGCAGCATTACAGACTATGTGGTGCATGTGTTGTGCAACATGACTGTACAAGGAAGTAGTCATCTAGCAGCTGTATACACATACCTGTAAAATATGACGCTGAGTGTGCCCGCATGTGGTGTGTCAACCTCTAAATGAAATGAATGGGTTATGACCCATGCGCACACACACTGCCCTCCCCATTGCCCTACTATGACAAGCCTGCTGAGGTCATCCACTGTGAAATACACCTTTGGGAGGGTTATGTTCCAGTAATCTCTGTGACATGTCCCATAACTTTGTAGTGCTATAGTGTGATAAAATATTAGGTAGGAGTTCAAGTCCCAGCCATGGCAACTGTGTTTGTGTGTCTGTCTGTCTGTCTCTGTTTGTGTAGAGAGCAATGCTTTTTAGGGTAGTCACACTCCCTACAATTCAAATGCACAACTTTGGCAAGGCTGCTGATGTCATCCACCAAGAAATACACCTCTGGGAAGGTTGTAGCCCAGTAATTTCCGTAGTGAGTCTTGTAACTGCGTACTGCTGTACAGTAATAAATTAGTTAGGTAGCTGTTCTAATTCCACACTTGGCAAGTGTTTCTGTCTGTGAGGAGGGCAATGCTTTTTAGGGTAGTCACACTCCCTACAATTCAAATGCTCAACTGTGGCAAAGCTGCTGATGTCATTCACCTAGAAATAAACCTCTGGGGAGGTTGTAACTTGTCATTCTCTGTAGCGTGTTCTGTAACTGCGTACTGCTGTAGTATGATAAATTAGTGCAATCGCTATTCTAATCCCAGACTTGGTAAGCGTGTGTTTGTCTGTGTAAAGAGCAATGCTTTTTAGGGTAGTCACACTCACTACAATTCAAATGCTCAACTTTGGCAAGGCTGCTGATGTCATCCACCTAGAAATGTAACTTTGGGAAGGGCGTAGCCTAGTAATCTCTGTAGCACATCCTATAACTGTGTACTGCTGTAGTGTGATATAAAACTCTGGTAGTGTTCTATTCCTCTCCATGGCAATTCTGGATGTTTTGTGTGTGTTTCAATGTCTGTGTAGAGAGCAATGCATTATAGGCTAGTCACACTCAATACAATTCAAATGCCCTACTTTGGCAATCCTGCTGATGTCATTCATTGTGAAATACACCTTTGGGGAAGGAGTTCTCCAGTAATCCCTGTGTTGCATCATATAACAGCTCCATACTGTAGTGTGATATAGACCTCTGTTAGGGGTTCTATACCCACACATGTCGGTTATGTGTGTGTGTGTGTGTCACTGTCTGTGTAGGGAACAATGCATTTTAGCCTAGCCACAGTCACTACAATTTGAATGTCCTACTTTGGCAATCCTGCTGATGTCATCCGATGTTATATACATCTTTGGTGAAGGAGGACTCCAATAATTTCTGTGGCAGGTGTTCTAACTTTATAGTGTTGTGGTGTAATAAACTAGTTAGGTAGAGGTTCTGCTACCAGACATGACAAGTGTGTGTGTTTGTAACTTGTATCCTGTGTGGAGGTGGGTGTGAATGTGTGACACCTGGGCCCAATGTGAAGTGGGTTTTGCAAATTTCTTATAAAGTGGCCCTAGTAAATATCACAATGTCCACCATACAGGGATAACAGATGTGAAATAGCCAAGAGACTGGGTTGCAAATCCATGCCCATACATGTGACATCAAGGCCAGGCAATCACAGTTAGCAACCCCAGTATTACCCATAGCACACTCACAACCCATGTCTCATACACACACACACACACACACACACACACACACACACACACACACACACACACACACACACACACACACACACACACACACATGCCTAGGCAACAGCCAATATGTGAGTTGTACTGATAGTAACTATGGAGTGATTGCAGTGGGCTACAGAGGGCATGGCACCCTGTCTATCTGTCCAATAGGCATGTACATGCAGACAGTGCACCTTCCCCATGTTCCTCACTGGACACCTGCAACACCTGTGGTGCCATCACGTGACCCACAAAGGACATACCATGCCTAAAAACATGTCCTGTATGGACAGATGCCACTGACACCAGGGAATGATGTTAGCATGCTATCAATGTAAGTGCAGGGTAAACCTGCTGTCCATTACCAGTTCCTGCCACAGGTAGCCAAGACTGGCACATCTGATGATAATCTGTGTACACAACATGGGCCAGACACCCCAGGTACAGTTTCACATGTCACAGTACATGCATGTGGGAGGTCTGCACATCCCAGACACCATCCATGTCATGGACTAAGGAACACATATATGGCAAGCGATGCACAGCATTGGCCACATGCAATAGTCACCCAGGTGACTGGATGGTGGTTACATTACTTACCTATGTGAGCACATGGAAAAACTACAGCCCTGAGCCACAATGCAGACCATTTTCATGTGGCCTGATGCCAAGGTATATCCATCACCTAGCCTTGTAAAGCCATCTGGCACAGTCGACCACCACACACCCGTGCAAAAATGCACCCATGCATGTCAGTACTGGCACCCTGTGTGTTTGTGTGTATGTTGTATGATGAGTATGGTCACATCCACACTCACTACAACCCCCCATTGGCATACTGAAGCATGCTGTCTGATGTCAGACACCTTTCCATACCCTTTGCCCATATAACCTCCATATGGCCCTTGTGGTGCATGTGATACCTGCACAGTAATGTGCTGTGGCAATCTCACTAGTGATGAGTTGTAATCCTGGCCCTGCCAAGTGTGTCAATGTCCATGCGTTCCTGTGAGAGTGAGGCTGTGTTGATGCTGGCACCTGTTCATGCGGACAGACATGTGTACTTCACCAGCTGTATAGCTACCATATCCCTGTTGCAGATGTCACTCACCATCACATATATGTTCTGAGGGCTGCACAACAGGTAACCTATGTGGTGCATCCAATAACTGCATAGAACTGTGCTAGCACTACATAGTTGTCAGGCATTTGATACCCTTTGCTAGTAGGTGTGTGACACAAACATGCTTAAGTTTTACTCTCCCACCACTCCCTGACTTGTCTTTGCCTCTGCCTGCCTCTCTCAGTCCCTCACTGGTGGATGTGGAGACCTACACCTGCTTTGCTTAGGCAGCAGCATGTGTATTTTATGTAATGCTCATGATCAGCTGGTGGCCTCTGCATGAATTGCAGCCCTCCCCTAGCTGATTGCATGTGGAATAGCTGTGGTAACATTCCTATAGGCAATTGCAATGAAACATACTTCAATATCTAGGAACATAATGTTGGTGTTGGGCCCTTTCATTCACTGTGATCAGGAACTAGATCTGTTGTTTGGCAAACAGCATCTCAGATGGATTGGGGATTTACCTCTGACAACATACACTGTGGAAACAGGCCAACACACAGGAGAAGGATGTGCCTGACCTGACTACAGACTGTAAGTGCTGCTATACTGCATTTGGAGTAATGTTGAATTAACAAGGTGTGTGCGGATATGGCTGTCCTACATGTATTAATACCTGCCATGTCAGTTCTATGTTTATGAGGACTCCCCATCTGTAGGGTCATCTGCAGACTGGGCAGTGCGTGGTGCCTTTGGTTTCATGTGTTATCCACAGTGTATCTGTGAACTGCAGAAGGAAGTGTGAGGAATGCAGTCTGTAGATGGTGAAAGCCTTGACAGTTACTGACTTCATATCCCTCATAGGACATATGTTGCAACAAACCCTGTTACAACAGTAAATGTATGATGTTATCACAGTAACTTGTCAATATTGGCCCTCTGTATGTGCTTCCAGCCACAACTCAGTCAACCTTTGTACATATGTCATGCATTAAGAGGTGCATATGTGCTGTACACCATAATTAGTGTCATCATATCTGATAACAAGCCAGTGAGATATCAGACTGCTATACATGTTATGTACAGTAGGGGTTATATTTGATGATATAACCTGGACATTCTATGGTTGTTTGTACAGTACTGAGGTCTGTGTGCTTATGGTGAATGTTGACAGTGTGTGTATTGTTAATATGTACCTTGGCCTGTGTACAGACTGTGGTAGATGTCATCGTCCTAGGTCCTGTCCTATCTGATGTTACATGCTGCTCCACTGTATGTTACTGTATCGGCTTACATGTTTGTAGGGCCATACACATATATGTCCCATACCACAGACGGGCATCAGACCACACTGTCTAGCAGCCCAGTATATGTAGGGTTAGAGTGTGAGTGGCACATATGAGGATGGTGTTGAACAGATAATCCATATACTGTAATATTATGCCAGTATACCATATGTGGCTGTGACTGTGTTCACATTGGTTGTGGTTATGCACTTTCACAGAGGTGTATCTTACCCTGTGCTGTGACATGCCTGTAGAGCCTGCTATATATGCAGGTACATGTGCATTTCCCCATAGGAGATGTAGGCCAGTGTGTGTAGCCTGCACAGTGCTTTGTTACATGCCTAGCAGCTTAGTGTACTTAACAAGTGAGGTGTCATGTCCAGATACTTGCCAGATGTACTGCTGCCGGGCCTCCCTTAAAAGTCGTGTATGTCAGGCAGAGCGGTGGGATGCTGTACAGATGTATGTCAATATCTAGTGGGTAGTATTGTCCATGGCACCTCTGTACCAGCAATTATTATGTGTCAGGACAAACAGGGGTGTGTAAATGCATAACCTATGGATGGCGAATGTATACCAGTCTTTATGTGTTATACCCATCTACATTGCTGTTAACATCCATATTATCAAGCTTGGTTCACATGTAATGCACTAAGGAGGTCTGTGTATACCTCTGGATGTACAGAGTGTGTCATAATGTCCACATCTATTGGCTAATATCTCTGCTGTAGTCGACAGGAGCATTACGTGCTTGCAGCAGTACTGTACTATATTGTTCTTAGGATGTCTGTCAGTAGCCAATGGCGCACATGTGAAAAGCAGATGTGATCTCCCACACACACCATGTCTGTGAAGACAATCCCTATTACAGTAGCAATAGTGTGCTAATATACCTGTTATACATGCCTGACATCCCTCTGCACTACGAAGGTGGGACTATAGGGGCTGAGGTAGGGCTACACCCCATGTTCAGGACATATGGTGAATATATATGTACATATGATTATCCAGATATCTATATAGATAATTACACATGTACATATCAACATATATAGATGGGTGTGTATATGTACATAGATATGCATATACACACCTGTATATGTACATAGATGTGCATATACACACCCAGATATATACGTATACAGAGCATTATATGTCTACAAATATACAGACAGAGATACACATGCACATATACATATACCACGCTGCCATACTTGCCAGCAGTCCACTGCTGCTGTTGTATCCCCTCACACATACGGTGGTGCTGGGGTCATGTATGTGTGGGCTTCACCTACACAATGCATGTATGCCCATATGCACTCCAGAGGCCAGTGTAAGTAACAGTGGTATATGGCCCTGTATTATTGAGTCTAGGATTGGGGATGCACCATACATAACCTAGGCTGTTACAAAATGTGGGGGTATCAGTGGTAAGCTGCCTTAAGGTATCTGGATGTACACTACCATACATGTCACCTATCTTGACATTACATCCATAAAGTGGGTTACTGCAGGCCTACTGCCTCCTGCAATACAGACTGTTCTGTTTGCCAGGTTGCCTGTGATGGTGTCAGTTATGCCTTGTTATGTAACAGTTACATCCCATTTGGTCAACTGAAGTCTTTACCACCTAGTGATTGTGTACAGAGTGTAGATGGAGGCTGCTAGACTATACACCTTCATCACTTACTGTTAATTGTGTGGTACCCTGTGGCCCAGTCTGTCTTTACTATTATACGATTTGAAGGACTTGGCTTGGGCAGCAACAGGTGTGGACCTTTCCAGACTACTGTATTAGTATAATAGTTTCACAGTTGCAATACTCTGTTGATATGGATGTCAGTGTCTGAACAACTATATGACATGGCATATAAATCTGTAATAGTACACAAATAAAGGTATTTCATCTCTGCAAACATGTGTGTGGTGTTTATCCGATGACCTCTCTGTGGGTATATGTTGCAGGCAACAAATGTCATTTGTATGGGTGGCTCATCCAGTGTCCAGTTGTTAGGGTGTTAACTGTAGGCATAGTGGCTGTACTATATTGTGTGCGCCTACTACATAAGTATCTTACTGTACATATCTTTGCATGTGTATGTGTAGTCACATGTATATATATATATATATATATATATATATATATATATATATATATATATATATATATATATATATATATATATATATATATATATATATATATATATATGGGTCGACCTGATAACACCGACACGCCAAAACACCGTCAACGAAATAACCGACATGACTAAAGCGAAAGTTCAAAAACACGAAACTTCACATGCCTGACAAATCACAATCCCAACAATCAACAAAACAAATACCTTTCCCGAAAAACACACACACAACACAAGCACACCAAAAACCTTACAAACCTACACTAAACCTTACATACACAACTATCTAAGCACTAACCTTAACTCAAACCCTAACCCTAAGGTCCTTCACTATCGCACACTTACCTTACCCGCACCCTAACCCTAATTCACTTAATCCACCCATAACCCTTAAGTATGTCACTATCGCACACTTACCTGACCCGCACCCTAACCCTAACTCACTTAATCCACCCCTAACCCTCAAGTCCATCACTATTGCACACTTACCTTACCCGCACCCTAACCCTAACTCACTTAACCCGCCCCTAAACCTAAAGTCCATCACTATTGCACACATACCTGACCCGCACCCTACCCTAACGTCCATCACTATCACACACTTACCTTACCCACACCCTGACCCTAATGTCCGTCCCTATCGCACACTTACCTTAACATGTCAGTGTTCTCAGCATCGGGATTCTCAACTTTCGGTCTTCTCCGTTGTCGATCTTCCGGTGTCGGTGTTCTTGTTGTCGACGTTGTGCACTTCCTGCATTTTCAGGTAGACCTATATATATATATATATATATATATATATATATATATATATATATATATATATATATATATTTATGTCTGTATCTGCATATATGTGTCTGTGTATATGTATCCTGGGGATGTTGATAGCTCCCACATTTTACATTTCAGACTGCTATACTGTACTGCATGATATGTTATGAATACCAGTCTGACATCATACAGGTGGGATGGAGTACTGTTAACATCTTGTGCCCATGTCGTGTCAGGTCCTGCTTATGGGATCTGCAACACTTGGCAGTGTATAGTGTATTGCAGGGTGGACATGTTTGACTGTGGGGGGTATGCCAATTCGTACAAGACGCATATTGTTTGTGGTCTCTCAACCCCATTAACGGTGCATGTGAGCATATATGTTTCTGTTAATCTACCATTGCTATCTACAGATGTATGGCCATATATACCTATATAGATATATATATATCTGCTTATATATATATATATATATATATATATATATATATATATATATATAGATATATATATATATATAACTATGTCCGTATATACCTACATAAATATATATATATATATATATATATATATATATATATATATATATCTGTGTACATATATGTAACTTGCTGTGTATATGTAGACATATAGGTGTAGACATATATATGTGTCAATGTAGACATTTGCATGTATATATGTTCACATATATTTATATATATGTATATATTTCTAAATATATATATATATATATATATATATATATATATATATATGTATATAGATATGTTGTATCTGTTTAGATATTAATATGTTTACAGGAACACATACATCTAAATGTTGGTATACATTCTCTGTACTGTTGCATGACTGGGCTGGATAATATGTCTCTGAAAACATCAGACTTTTGTATATCTGGCATGGCTTAGTGGTAAATTACTTTTTGGAGGTAGATTTGTCTGTGGTGTGCAGGGTCCTCGGCTCAAGCCTTCCAGTGGCTATTTATTTTGTTGCTAGACAGAACATGGGCCATTGGATACAGAGTGATTAAGGCACTTTACAGCAGATGTAAGCTCGTGTTTGCGTGGAGGTAAGCACTGCTAACTTCCGGTTACAGTTTCTTATACTCAGCTTCTAAATTGCTTAACATGTGTAGGCATTGCTTACCCCTGTAGTAATTCCACTGTTAGAAGAACCAGACTGTGGGATGAAGTGCAAAAGACTTTATTGTTCTTGCCTTGTTAAAACCAATGTTAAAACTTCACTTTCAGCAAAAAACTTTCGTTAAAACCAGAAAAAACAATTGAGATCAAGCGCTTTCGCTTGGTTCAAATACCAAGCTTTATCAAGATGAACTGTTAACTAAAAGGGCTATTAATATAGGGCTCACCTTCGACCATGTGACAACAGGTCATAATTAAGGTTTAAAGTTATACATTTTCAAATACCAAATCAAAGAATCGTTATTATTCTTATTTGATCTTGATATTTTATATGTAAATAAATACTTTTAAAAATATATTTTTAAAAGTATTTATTTACATATAAAAAATATTTATTTATTTATATATTCAATGTGTATATATTTGATCAAGTAGACACTTGTGGTATGCAATCAAGTAGTAGGCTGAAAGATACACAGTGGAATGAATTTTATTATAAGACATATGATTATTTATTAAGTATTTTAATATATTATTGTCGTACACTTCATATCTCTCTTTGTGAATATCAATGTAATGCATAGTAATGTTATAATGTACAAATGAGTGTAGCCAGGTCAATATGACAGATCAAATAAGAATAATAACGATTCTTTGATTTGGTATTTGAAAATGTATAACTTAAAACCTTAATTATGACCTGTTGTCACATGGTCGAAGGTGAGCCCTATATTAATAGCCCTTTTAGTTAACAGTTCATCTTGATAAAGCTTGGTATTTGAACCAAGCAAAAGCGCTTGATCTCAATTGTTTTTTTCTGGTTTTAACGAACGTTTTTTGCTGAAAGTGAAGTTTTAATGTTGGTTTTAACAAGGCAAGAACAATAAAGTCTTTTACACTTCATCCCACGGTCTGGTTCTTCTAACAGTGGAATTACTGCTTTGGTGCTTGCTGCTTCAACTTTGTTCGTTATTGCTTACCCCTGTGCAAACAGGCTTAACTGCAGCTTAAAAGTGCTTACTGCTGCTTATCCCCATGCTAATTTCTTTAAAAGAAAAGAAAAAGGGTTAATAGGAAAGTGGTGAAAAAAAGGGGCACAAAGAGAGATAGACAGTAGGAAAAATAGCTAGGGATGTGCAGGAAGGCTGTAGGAAAGGTCCATAGCTGCCCATTTCTTCTACAACAACAGCTGTGCATATACATTGAATTTGGAAGCAGATTTGGACACCCAAACCTCTGGGAAAGGGGTGAGGACAAAAATAATAAGTTGCAATGCCAATTAGACCGGATTACATATGTCCAGTGGAAAAATGTGAGAAATGGACAGCTATGTATGGGGCATGATTTCTTTGTGGGAACAGATTGCCCTTTTTCTTTTTTTTTCAGGTGAGAGTGGGATGCTGGGGAGGGGTAGTAGGTATATTTGGAGAGGTAGGTTGGGTAGGTTAACAGACAAGATGCACAAGACGCATTCAGGGGCAGTATATGACACATGTGGGAGGTAAACACCTTGATGGGGATGGGTGCTGGGATTTCAGAAGCCTACAAGCCCCATAGTGGTAACACTGGGACTGAGGTCCCCACCAATGGGCAGTCACCACTGCACCGTCACAGCCCCGAAGGTAGCTGTGCTGGGGGCTGAGCTGCAGAGCCAGGCTGACTCTCTCACTGTGGCATGCGGCCCTCAAGCTGGCATAGAAGATCACTGAACTGCTCATTGATCGCTCTACAAACCATGACCCCAACCTGGCAACAGGTGAGAGGTGCCTGTCCACGCCCACTCCGGGGGGGCGAGCCCATTCCCCTGAGGCGGTTCCACTCGAAGGTGGTGCAGGACAAACAGACAGGGAGGTCCGGGGTTGGGCCACAGACATGCTCGTGCCCAGTGCCTCAGCCAGCTGAGGTGGGACAGGTGGGTCCGCTGGGACCGGCCTTTCCAAGCGTGCTATAGTGTTTAGATTTCAACATCATATTTGGGTTAGTAATAGTCAACACACTCCAAGGTTAGGTATAACAGCATGCATAGATATTACCATTAACCCAGACACCAGATATGGAACAGTTGCATAGCAAACAAAACACACACATATATGGGACCACAGTGGTAATAAGAACAGCATGCAGGTATGTTGATGGCACCATGCCAACAATGTTGGAATAATTCAATATGGCACATGCATGAGAACCATTAAAATATTTATCAAAAAATTTAACATTATCAGAGTCAGTACATACCAGTTGGGGTGGGTATGTTGATTATTGTTGGAGATAAGGTGGGGGGAAATGTAAATTAACAAGTAGTATATTCTTGTACTCCACATTACTTTCCTAGTCAGTGCTGTTATCTGTACCTTACAAGTCTTACTACACTACTGTATAGACTTATATTGGACACTGATATGGTTGTCGACATCATTACACATGAACCAGTTTTACCTGCAGTATACACCTCTTACCTGTGGAGGGAATGCTTGTTAACACTGACTAACTGTTTGTACACATACGCCCGGATTCCAGGTTGATGTTTTGCACTATGCTATCCAACTCTTTCTGCACAGACTCTGACCATGTGTTGACCACATGCTGGTGTGCCTGAACATATCTACAATGATGCCCTCTTCTACCTTTAATGACCTGACACACACATATACATGCTTTCCTACACAGTTATATCATGTAGCACAGTGTGGGTGACAGTGACCAGTGATAATTTATTATTCAGAGAAATTGCAACACTCACAATCCCCTACAATACCAAGATGGATGGTACCAGTACAGGTTATATCTGTCTGTATTTCTCAGCACAGTGTTTGTATCCAACACACCTGTGGGAGTAATGTTTGTTAGCACTACCTGACTGTTGCCACACAAGGTTCCAAATTAAACATTAGTATTATGCACATACATCTCACTCTGTTACTGTACACATTCTGGGCACAGCTTGACAACATGGCAGTGTAGATAGGAAATACTTGAAATATTACTCTCTTAACAGTTTCAGGGGTTGGTACAGTGACAGGTGTGTTCTCATGATTGTTGATAACCACTTTTATTCCCTGTTTGCTGACTAAACATCTGGGATCATTCCACAGACTTACCAGTGGGACGGGGGACAGGCAGCAGATATGGGCACATATAATGGACATTCTGGCCTCATGTGTACAGTTGTGGGGTATGAATCTGTATGCAGTCTACTTCCACTCCCAGGATTCAGATCATGGCTGTTTCTGCTACAACTTAAACACTGTCCATCACAGTTGTGTCTGCTATATTGATATTGTTGTATATCTCTAATCTGCTTTTTGTCTTATTAATCCCCTGTGCTTATGCATTCTGACCTTGTATAACAACACTCTTATACAGATTTCTTAGACAGTTATATGTTGTATGACAGTGTGGGTAACAGTGATGTGTAATACCTCATTATTCAGAGCAACTGCACATCATTCTTGTATTTCTGGGCACAGTGTTGGTATCTGATAGACCTGTGGGAGGAATGTTTATTAGCATTACCTGAATGTTCCCACACACAGTACCAGTTTCACATTACTATTATGCACATACATCTCACTCTGTTACTGTACACACTCTGACCACAGCTTAACAAGATGGGGTGTAAATTGGACATACATGGCCTCTTAGTCACATAAGGTATTGGGGAGTTGCTAGTGTGACAGGTTAGTTGTCATAGATGTGTGTCAATCAGTTGTATTTCCTGTTTGCTGTCTATACGTCTGGGATCATCCCACTGATTTCCTAGGGGGACAGGTTAATAGGCAATAGATATGGGCCACTTTAATAGACATTCTGGAAATATCTGTACAGTTGTGGGGTATGATTCTCTACACAGACTACTACCACTGGCAGGATTAGAACCTTGGGTGTGTGTGCTAAAAAAAACAACAGTGCACATCTCAGTTGCATGTTCTATTGGGTTTGTGTTGTCTGCATTTTCCCTGTTTACTGTCTATGTGTCTCTCAGTTGTACTAAATGGCCTCTGGGGATTACACCTGTCATATACAGGCATTCCTACACATTCAATTTATGGTGCATGGTGTGGGTAACAGTGCTTAATACTACAGTACTATTACATGATTGCAAATCTACATTACCATATGATACCAGAATATACACATGCAGTCCAGCAGTTAGACCTGTTTTGTCAGGATATTACACTTTTATTGCCATACAAATAATATGAGACTCTTCCTGCCATATTCTCTAGTATATGCAGTACTTGCCTTGAACAATACAGGTTTTATACTAGCAATTAATTTACTACTACTTTTATTTTTATTTCCTATGACAGTAAAAGCATGAGTATTACTGACCTGCTTCGTGTCACAACTGTATCAGGCAGCAGATGTGGGCCTCCTTGTTCGCGGCCTGCTCTGTTGCAGCTGTGGGGGATATAAGAGGAATATTTAGCCTTACCTATCCATGATTTACTTGAGCTGGCACTTATTGCACACATACTGGGGTGATACTTACACACGTCTGGTACATCCCCTGATACTCTAGCCTCTTGGAGCCACTCCTCCAAGAGGTCCCCCTTCTGATGCTTCAGGTCAGCTTAGTGGTGCCTGACCTGCTCACCAGTTTGGGGTATGCCAGTGGCACTGGTAAGGTCGCGGGTGAGACGGTCCCAGGACTCTGCCTTATATTGAGAGCCCTGGTACTGGCCCTGCAGCAGTCTCTGTGCATGGTCTTTAATTAGGAGTCCTGCCATGACCTTGAACTCCTGGATCCACCAACACTACACCCAGAAGTGCACTCCTTCTCCCATTACTGCCATACTGCCTGCAAGGGGAAGCTACAACCAGTTATGAGATGTATTCCCGCCACTTGGGTTTAAGTAGGGCTGATTTCCCCGCACTTTTCCATGATTGGCCAGTTTTGAAAAGGCTAAGCTATGGGCAAACCAGCTTACCTAAAGTTGGCATTGTTTAAATGGGTATACCACTGGGCACAAAGGGTTGGCTGGTCTACACATTGCTCACTCCTCCTACGATGGCCTGTGCAATGCTTAGCATTGCTTACATTAGACCTTCATTATAATACATTTTTGGCATTATGTTATTATTCATTACACCTTATATGTATGCCTGGTATCCCTGATTGATGTGTATGTACACTCTGTGGGGTCCTTGTGTTTTATTGGGGACTTCAACACTCTATTACAATTATACCTCACTTCTGGGCTTACTGCTGTACTCCAGTTCACATATTTATGTTATGTAGTAGGTTATGGCACATATGACTGTATACTAATGCCTTTCACAGGTTCAGTTTGGTTATACTATGATGGGAACATGTTTACTACTACCTCATTCTTCTGTAGTTCTGTGATGGCTTGGTGAATAACTACTGGGACTATGGGTATAGGGTCATGGGATCGAAACCTGCATAGGTTTTTATTTTGTTGATGGGCAGAACAAGGGCCATTGGATACAGAGTGATTAAGGCACTTTTGAGCAGTTGTAAGTGTGTTTGTGTGATGGTAAGCACTGCTAACCTACCGTTTCATCTGCTTACAGAGAGTTAACTTTAGAATTGCTTAGCCAGTATAGTCATTGCTTACTGCTGTGCAAACAGGCTTACGCCCACTAACTAGTGCTTAATTATGCTTACTACTGCATATTTGTGCTTAGACCTGCTTACTAGTGCCTTATTCATTATGATACTGACACCTCACATGTGCATTTACTGCAGTACTACAGTTCATAAATATATGTTATTTAGAGGGTTATGCAACAAAAATATTGGTAATAACTTGGCTTTGCCATGTAAAATAGAATGTGCTGCAGTGGGACTCAAACTGGGAATGCCTGCTCGTTAGGTGAATGCTCTGCCCACTACACTATTGCTGTGCTGCTTTATTTGCATATATCTTCCTTGTTATCCTCTTCAGCCTTTTAAGTTGCTTTAATCATAGCTAATCGATGGGCACACCCACGCACCTACGGTTAGCTTCAATCGGATGAAAAAAAAATAGGGTTTCTTCATTTTATTACTACATTCTGTTGCTGTTATACACAAGGGGGGATGTTGGTGGGGATATACGAACACCTGTGAGTGGTCTCGCTCATTGCATACCCCTTTCTACTGTTCTACATTGCATGGGTGTGTTTATTCTGAGAGCTCTGCTCTCAGACATGCCCCTTGCACTCTTACATGCTCCATGTATACCTTGGAGCTCAGGCAGTGTGCCTTATTAATATGCATGGTGCTCTGTCATCCTGCTCTTAAACGGTCGCTTCCATGCAGGACTAAGTTAGTTCTGCATGGAAGTTTAGTAAATCTTGGGGAAAGTGTTTCTAATATGGATGAAGATGGTGTAAGATTGTGAAAATATAATGAGAACATAAGGAAGATACTGTTATTTGTCACCATAAAAAGCACACATTACAAATATGCTATTAATATGTGAAAACATTAAATAAATGTATGACATGCATCTGGATTCAAACCATTGACATTATAAAATTAAACTATACAGGCAGGAGGATTATCTCAGCTAAACATGTAGGAAATCAAGCAATCTTAATTTTAAATGAACATTTGTATAGTGGAGCATGACTACACACAGTTGCATCACATGAACTGTGCTTCTATGACTGAAATTAAAATCATCACCTGAAACATTTACCATTAGTATGCAACACCAAGCTTCACAAAGAAGCTGAGGACACTAAATGGGAAATAGAAATTAAGAGAGTAGGTTAGAAACATAGGAGGAAATCTTCACATTTTTGAATTGAGTTACTTTTTGATTTGTCATATAATTTTTCAGTCATGGTTGGTACAAGTCAATGTTCCCAACAGGGAGCAAGGAGATAAATACAGCAACAGGATAACACTGTGTTAGCATAATGTGTAGCCAGCACTTAAACACAAAGGCATGCAAGACAGACAGAGATGGTGATGCTCTCAAAAGGCCTCAGAACACCATGGGCAAAAGGGAGCACTGCGTGTACCCAACTGAATTCACCTCACTTCCTGTTGGATATTCAAATACAATGGAAGGTTTTGCAATTTGGGTTTGGCTTTATAGCAAGTCATAGAGCCAACCTAACTAAAACCATTCTAGATTTAACATTTTATACAAGGAAAATGAACTTAGAATTTATGTTAAAGGATGTGAATATTATGGAAAACTGAAGTAAGCCTTCTGTTTACAATCCACATACATTGTCATACATTGAAAATGTTTGAATTATCCTGGGAGAATGAGATTAGGCAGATTTTAAATGGCAAAACTGAACATCTGTTTTTTTTAATTTAACTGTTGAAGAATACAAAGCACTAAGGGAATTGTAGAACCAGAAAATGTAACATTTATTAAAGTTGCCCGGGGGGGGGGGATGACAATTATAGGTTTAACACAATACCACTCATCTATTGAGAAAATGTTAAATAATACTGAAGAACTTATAGAAGTCAGATGTACATTCACTATGATTTTTTAATGAATGGAGAGATAGAGTTTGACTTGTACAATTTTTTCTTATAGACAAACCATGTATAAGGGTATTATTTGGACTACACAAATTGCATAAAAACACCACCAATTCCCCATTTAGATTGATTGTTTCTGCCCCTAGAAGTGTCACAGAAGGCATTTATTTACTTTTAAATTCTGTATTCAAACCACTGGTACAAATACTTCCTTCTTACATACAAGATTCCTGGAATTTTTTAGAGAGTATCAGGCAGTCCCTTCAGGAATATCAATGCCACTTGTAAAAGAATTTTATGCTTACAGTACATATAATGTCCTGTTTTATATCTATACCTGAAGAACGAGGTCTAGGATATATCAGGTCATTCTTAAACAAGTATACTAATGTCAGTAGCAACTTAGTTAATCTTTATTGGAGATTCTTCCACAAAACAAATGTTTTCTTTACAGCAAAAAATATTTCCAGCAAAAGAAGGGTGTAGCAATGGGGGCAACTGTTGCCCCTGCTTATGCTAGTTTAGTACTTTGCTGGTGATAAAGGGAGATTTTCCTCAATGTTGTTGAATATAAAAATGACATTTTTACAAAAGGTTTCTGGATGACTTATTCTTCATTTTTTGAAGAAAATGTAAATCATTTAGAATTTTGTGTATACATGAATCAGAGTTCTACATTTTTTTCAGTCAACAGAGGAAGGAAAAGGACAGAACATTTGTTTGGTAGATGTTCAGCTTGAATGGAACCCAATATTTAACAGCTCTGACAGCAAAATCCATAGAGAAAACACTTTTTCCAATGAATATCTTCATCAACATAGTAATCATCCCAACTTTCTGAAAATTAATATAGCTAGGGGCCAATTTATTAGACCCTCCAATATGGTTAGCAATGACCATCATTTTCTTCAAAAGTTCATTTTTTTTCAGGCGAGAGGTTATAAAATTGATTTTCTTGAGAAAACTGCCCAAGAAACTGTTTCTGAAAGAGAAGAACAGTTTGGACCTACTCTTATTAAAGGGTTCAAGAGCAACAACAAAATGATGGGTTCCATCATTGATATAACAGTGAACAAACAGATTACACAGTTTTATATAGTTATGCTGCTAGACACCTATAACATCAAGAACATCATCAGAAATCATTTGAAAATTATAACGGAGAATAATGAATTATATAAATTTTATTGGGAAAATCCATTTTTGTTTATAAGAAAAATGCGTGTTCATAGGTTCATAGGTTCATAGGTTCATACTAGGCTATCTGCCCTAGGGCATTTATAAGCCTAGCCAGAATGCATTTGGCTTTCGCCACCCATTTTAAATTAATTTTGCTATGCCCTTTTTAGAGGTTAGTATACTGTGCCTCTGTCTAACAGTGACACAGAAGTGATACCCGGGTTAAACCTACGATCTCCCATCCACTCATCAAGATTCCTCTTGAAGAGAGTCAATGAGGGACTCTGCCAAACCTGGACTGGGATTTTATTCCAGAGTGAAGGGAGCCACTGCATTATGAATCTGTCCCTCCAGCATGTCCTATTTATTTCAGTGCTGAGGTTCAAGTCTCTCGAGCGCATAGCTCGATGGGATTTGGATTTTCTGAGGTGCAGCATGTCCATTAATTCCGGGTTGGACATGGCTTTATATGTCAGGCACAGATCGCCCCTGAACAGGCGGTATGCCACTGAGTAGAGCTGGAGTTTCTTTAACCGGGCAGCATATGGCATCTGTTTGAGCCCTTTGATCCTCTTGGTGAGGTACTTTTGGGGTCTTTCAAGTTGCTACAGGTGTCTGGTAAGGTACATCCCAAAAGGGGCATTGTACTCAATTATGGGCCTGATGAGGGATGAGTAAAGAGGCACGATGACCTCCCCTGATCTAGATGTGAATCCCTTCATGATTAGGTGGGCTATATAAAATGTTTTTCTAACCACTTTGGCCACGTGGTTTTCAAATGAGAGACTGCTATCAACTTGGGTCCCCAGGTCCCTAATTACTTCTTCTGTACTTAATGGATTACCAACTATGTGGTAATTTGTGGGCACTTTGTTTTTTCCAAAGGGGATGACTATACACTTTTTGGCATTTAGCTTGAGGCCATGGCTCTGGCACCAGTTGTCTGTTTCTATGAGGCCCTTTTGGAGGATGCTTGTGTCGGCTGGAGAGTCAATTATGGCGCCCAGTTTGCAGTCATCTGTGAACTTGGTCAGCCACAGTCCTTCCGTGTTGGCCTGCACCTCCGAGAAATATATACCAAACAAGAGAGGTCCCAGGACTGAGCCTTGTGGGATGCCACTTGTAACTGGTTTAGAGTCTGACATGGCTCCAGCAATTCTAACCATGTGGGTTCTGTCCTTGAGCCAGTTTGCAACCCATCTAGTGACATAGGGGTTTATATTTAAGCTGGTGAGCTTATCTATAATGCCCGAGTGGGGTATTGTATCGAAGGCTTTTGCGAGGTCCAGGTAGGTTGTGTGGACCACCTTCCCCTCGTCAATGGCCTTGGTGACTGTTTCAAATAAATCGACCAGGTTTAAGAGGCAGGATCTGCCCTTAACAAAGCCGAACTGGGTAGGATCCATTGTCTGTAGGTCCCCAATATCTTTATTTATGAGGTCCATGATGATCCTTTCCATAGATTTGCAGACCAAGCTAGTCAGGCTTATGGGGCGATAGTTTCCATGTATTAAACAAATGTTGTAAAGTGATAACACAAAGATCTGTCCACCTATTGCCAATAAAAGTCAGGGTACTTATAAATGTAACTCCTGTTTGGCATGTAGATTTATATATGAGGGACCTTATATTTCTTTAAACCAAATTCCTTATATTATAAAGATCTGAGAAAGATATAATTGTGCTTCAGTAGGAGTAGTACACATCAGTATATGTTCAGGATGTTCTAGCTTCTATGTGGGAATGACCACTAGGGTCTTGAGAAATAGAATAAAAGAGCATGGCTATATACATTTAAAATAAAAGATCAAAACAATAATTTGTGTAAGCATTCTCTTTCCTGCAGTAGTTATAAAAAGGTTTAATTTGCTCTCATAGAACAAGTTTTATAAGATAGAAGAGGTGGTGATTTTTAAAAATCAGACAGAGGAAAAAAAAGAAACAGAATGGCAGATTAAGTTAAGTGCTGATTTCCCCCTGGCTTGAATAAGACAATAAATATCAAGTGCTTTCTAAGAGCCCAGAAGCTAGGTGGTTGTTAAATAGTAATGCCACATATTCATTGTTTTATTAAGTGTTTTATTGTTTAGTTGAGAGTGTTTTGTTCATTGGTTGAAATGGATTTTAAGTATGAATTATGTTCTGATGAAGTTTGTTTTAATGGAAGTCGATATTAAAATTTAGCTATGCTAAACCTGTGAAAGCCTCCTTCTTGCACTTATAGTAGTGTTTTTTGTTTTGAGTTTATATTTCATTATGGCCTCAGGAGTTAGTCCAGTTTTCATTTATCTGTATCACAATTCTTACACCATTCTATCATTCCTGTTCTATTTGTTACATTTTAAAACTATTTACATTTATTGATAATAATCTGAGGTAATGGTTTCTTATATTTTTAAATAGTCAAGTATTAGTTATTTTTCCCCTTCCTTTCATTATTCTTTTTATCCATTCCTTTGTTTCCCTATCTTTCACATTTATACCCTTAAATTTTCATGTTCTGTCTTTAACTCTTTTCCATATAGAGGTTTTCTTTTCAATCACAGTCCAATTTATATCTTCTTCAACACTAAATTCTGAATTTCTTTCAACATCTCTATCCAGTTCTTTTTTGCTAACTTCCTTCTCTTTTGTGGCTATTATTTCTTCTTTTCTTGCTTTTTTACTTTTTTCAGTTTTATTTTCACTTGTTTCTACTTCATTACAATCTAATGTCTTTTTTACATTTGTAGCATTCCAACTGCCAATTTTTTGCCCCATGCCCTGTTTCCCGCATAAATAAAATTTTATTTGTCCTCAATACTTCACCACACATTGGTTCCCTTAAACATTTGTAACACTTAGTATATGTATATTCTTATCATTTTCCATTTCCAAAATGACATTGATGGCTGAACTTCAGTCCATAAATCCCTGTCATCATATACTTTTACAAAGTCCAACACTTCATTACAAATGCCCTTCAAATGTATTTTTAAAGTTACTTTTTCTATCTCAGTATGAAATTGTATATGTAACTTTTTCTTTGTTTTTTTTTTGTAAAAGCATTATCACATACTCATTCCACAGATTTTCATTTTTCTTTTTCTCAGATTCACTAATAAAGTTCTGCATGCTTTGTCTGAAATATACTGTCACAAAAAGTTTCTTTATTTATAAGAATAAATGTTCTTACCTCTTGAATTGCAATGCCCAGAGGTAAAATATTATTGTCCCATACCTCATACCTGTTTAGTGCCATTTAGTGCCACTTCATGTTTATTTTGCAGTTTCACCACCATTTTTCTTTTGTTTAATTTCCTCAGTTTACCTTTCTTGTCTTTCAGTGTGCTAGTTACTATCTCAGTATATGTCTTCTTCTTTTTCTTCTCCTTATTCTACTCTATGATTTCTGTTGTCTCCTTCTCTCTTACCTTCTCCAGTATATCCAACCACGATACTTCACCACCATTCTTGGGTTCACTTTGATTTATCAACTCACTCAAAATATCATCCTGCAACCCTTCTGATTGAAGGGTTGTGATAACACACTCCTTTGTGACATTTTTCGACTTTGCAAATAAATTATGTTAAAAATTATCTCCAAATCTATCTCCACACCATCTTTCGAGCCGGCATTCACCTCTGCTCCCTCACTTTTAGTTTTCATAGTGCACCACATCCTCCTTACCGCCACTGTACTATGACTGAGATAAGTGCTCATAATCACTAATGGTACTCATCCTGATTACTGCAATGGAGTAAGAGTGTTAATTGAATATATATATATATATATATATATATATATATATATATATATATATATATATATATACATTATGTATTACTTACATATTTACATATTTATATTATTTACATCTATTTACAAATTTCCATACATTATAAACTTCAATTTAAGCATCCTCCCACTTTTTTATCCACAACCAAAACATTATTTTTTCGAAAATCTAGTCAAAGTCTATTTTCCATTGTATTTAATTTCATTTAGTCTCTCGATCCATATAGTCCGTGAAGCATAAAGTATTACTCTGCCCATTTTCTTCACTTCTTCCTGTTTACATTCACCATAATAACCAAATTCTATTATGTGCATATTTATTTTTTCAAATTTCAACAAACTCTTCACCCTATTATCTTTACATATCTTTTCCACAAATTATTAATTCTTTCACATTTCAAAAACACCTGCTCAGTAGTTTCAAACTCTACACATTTATTACATATTCTATCTTGCTTTTTTGTATGGCATGTTTGCCTTAACCAGCAAGTTTCGCATAGACAATCTCCATAAAAAAATCATGACATACTTTATTCTTTTTATAGTTATTATATCTCATCATTATGGATTTTTTCTTATCAATTTCTAAATCTTTCCATGGATCAATACAATAAAATGCTTTCATAATACTTGTACCATTCCTTTTTATTTTTCTCACTCATATTCTTTTTTTATTTTTCATAACAAAATTTTGTTTTGGTACTCTTTCATTTCTTCATTCACAATGCTTTTACTTCATTTTTTTTTAACTTCCATTCCTTCCCACAATTCTTTCTATTTATAATATAGTATCATTTCTATCAAGTTTTTATTTTCCTTCATAATTCCTTTTATAAAATTAAAGATTCTGCATGTACTATTGAGCTTATTAAACCCAAACCATCTTGCTCTTTCATATATAAAATCACTCTTTTGACTGGATTCAGTCTATAGCCCCATAAAAAAGAGAATATAATCATTATTAATTAATTTTCATACTTAATAGGAATCATGTAAATGTTAGCAACATAAGCAAATTTTCTTTTTATCATGGTGTTCAACAAATGTGCTTTTTTTCTATATGAAAATCTATATGATTTCCAAAAATTAGTCATATCCTTTACTTCTTTGAGTACATTATCCCATTGTTGTTTTCTGTGTTCATTCCTTCCAAATGTTATTCCTAATATATTTATATATTTTTCATTGAACTCAACATCTGCTATCATACCTTCAAAACCAAATCCTTTACTTTTCTCCCTATTTATACTTAAACCATTTTTTTTATTTATAATTTTTCCTTTACTTTTTCTACCTATACTTTAATTTTAACAATTAATACAATATCATGCACATAAATATATATTATTGACAATTGTACTTCCTTCATCATTTTGTGTCCACCACTAGTTGACATTTTGTTAAGTTCCTTCAGTATTACATTCATAACGAATGAGAAAATTACACTACTAGCTTGACAGCCCTGCTTTATTCCACATTCTATTTTTATTTCTTCCCCAATCCAGCCATTTACATTTAGTTTCACATAATTCTTTTCATAAACAGATTTTATTACTTGTAATATTTTTTGCTTACATTATATGCTTGCGAAATTCCCCATAATAATTTATATTGAATATTATCATAAGCTTTACTTTTATTCCCTATCATAACCTTCACTTCTGCATTTTTATTTATGATGTCATCAATTATTTATCTTATTTTCCATAATAAATCTTGACTTTCTTTTCCTTTTCTTCCAAATACATTTTGGTCATATATTCTATCCATTTTTTCTGTAACTATTTGTTATTATTCTTATAAACATTTTATAATCTGTATTATTCAATGTTATAGGTCTCCAATTTTTTATTGCCTCTTTATTTCCTTTTTTAAATATAAATTTTATAACTACTGCACATATCTCTTTCTCTTTAATTCCAGTTTCTAACCATTCATTCATAAATTCTATAAAATATTTTTTTGCTACTATTTAATTTCTTTGTACATACCATATTCAATTCTGTCCAGTCCTGTTGCAGAATTCATGTTAATATCTTTTAGAATTTCATTAAATTCTTTCATTGTTATTTTTTGTTCTAAATACTCATATCTTCCTTATTTAATTTTTCACCTTTATAAATTTGTTTTATGTTTTATTCTCTCTTAACAAATAATTCCAATACATATTCTTTAATTATTTCATATATTCCTTCTTGCTGTCTTATTTGCTTACTTTCCTTATTTTTTTTAATTCTCTTATTATTTTTCTTTATTTTATTATTTTACTCAAATATGGTGCTACCTCTTCTTTCTTTCCTTGTAAACAATATTTTTACTTATACAAGTAGTTAGTTTTAATTTGATTCATTTTATATATTTCTCTTTTTTTTCATAAAAGGAATTTTTCTCCTCTAATAAGTCTCTACATGTTTCATGACTTAATATCTTATATCTATCTTTTTCTTTTCTTCTTTTCTTCCTTATACATTCTAAATATACCTTTTTATTTTTTTCTTTAAAATTAAGCCACCAAACAGTCCAATTCTCATAAAACTCCCTCACAGTTGTATGACTTTTCCATAATTCCACAAGTTATTTTACTCTTCTAAATCTAATTCATTTTCACTAATTCTCTTTATACAAACATATTCAAGAATATTTTTAAACATCATTTATCTCTCTCTTTTTGTTACATATGCATATAAAGCTATAATTCTGTGCACATATTTTTTCCATCTCATGTCCATTACCATAGTTCAGCCTAGTTTCATTATGGTTACATCTAATATTTTAATGCTTTCTTGGCATAATATACTTGTGCCCAAGCATGTTTCTTTCCCCATGTTCCAAACTACCACACTATTCCAACGTTTTTCAGTTTGCATTCTTTCTTCCTCTGTTAATAATCTGATATCTTCTAAAACAATAATATGTGCATCTACTATAGCACACCACTGCAATATACCTATTCTCCTCTTAAGATTTTTCATACTGTTCACATTTAAAGCTAACATTTTCAGCTTTTAAGAACAGTTATCCATTTCCTTTCTTATTTACTCTAAGCATTAGGTTTTTGAATTTTCTCTTCCTTTCTTTAACTCTTTTCCCTATCGAATTATTTTTATTTTTTATTGTGCACCAATCTGTTTCTTCCCCACTTGTCTCTTCTGTTTCTTTTTCCTTGTTATTTTCTTTAACTTCATGTATAACCTCTTTATCAGTTACAACTTTTTGTACATTTTCTTGTATAACACATTCTACTATCTCTTTATCTTGTATAACTTCATTTTCATTTTCTTGCACAATCATTTCACATTGTAGCCATGCATGACTGGTATTGCTACATTTTTTGCACTTTAAATCACATTTTTTGCATCATACCCTGTTTTGCCACATAAATAGCATTTTTTATTATATTCATTGATTAAATGATATTTTTTTCCACAACAATACCAAGTTTTAGGTTGACCCCCTGTATTTCACAAAACCCCTATTACCTTGAGCATTACTAATACTAGGTACATGCATAACATTATCATTTTCCATTTTCAGTATTACTGCATATTCCCATTCCCCAGTCCATTGTCCTCTTTCATCATATACTTTTGTAATGTCCATTGCTTCTTTACATATAGTTAACAAATGTTCTTTCAATTCTTTTGCTTCAACTTCAGTTCTAAACTGGATCATTATTCTTTTTTTTTTTTTGTCTGTAAAAAGCTTGCACTACATATTCCGGCCATGGATAAATATTTTTCTTTTGTTCATATGCACACAAAAACATTTCCATGGCCTGCCTAGTCTCAAATATCAAGTCACAAAAAGTCTTTTTATTAATTAAAATGAATGCTCTTACCTCTTTTGCTTTGACACCCAGAGATGCTATGACAGAGTCCCAAACCTTATACCTGTCCATACTTTCTTATTTTTTGCAACCCACATATACTGTAAACTTCTTTTTTGCTTCTTTTATTTCTTCTTTCTTCTTTGCTCCCTCTCCCACAGTTTGTGCATAAGTTTTTGTCTCTTGAACTTTTTCTGGCATAGTCTCTTATTCTCTTTCCCACAACCCTACCAATTGGAGGGTTGTAATTATGCATTTCTCAGAGGTAACTGTCTCTCCTTCAATCTCCTATGAAAGCTTTCCTCTGAATTCATTTCTGTTACAGCTACAATCTCATTTTCTTCCAATATCAGTGTTATTTTTTGCACCCACAGCATCAGAAAAAAAAAAAAAAAAAACGACTGGTAGCAATTCTACCATTTCAGCTACATTTTCATCAGTCTTCATTTTCAGCTGAAGCTGAATCAGCCATATTTTCTTCCTGTTTCTGTTCCTGTTCCTGCTGGCTGCCTCTGCACCTGGACAGGAAACAAGAAGTCAGGATGTGTAACACACAAATCCTTCCCCTGACTACCAAGAGTAGGGGAAGTTACCTGATGCCCTGGCCAAATTTCCTCTAGTAGTATAGATATTACCTCAGGTATACCCTGAAAAGAGGCTGCTAATCTAATGAGACTCACCTGACTAAGAAAGAATAAGTAAATAAGTAGGTAGACAACATTTGGATCTGAACTGACCACAATAACGATTTTTGGAGAAATGTCTATCCATGTACTGGTCATGATTTGTTACAACTATCAACCAGATGACCTGAAGAAAAGGTCAGCCTGACATGTTATGAAGTTCACAGTGCATCCTGGTATGTCAAAAGTGCTATTCTAGGGTATGGTGATGAAGATAACCTCCAATGGTGAGGAATGATGCATCTTAAATGCAAAGGATAAATCTGACTGCAATGCATGGTAGATTTCCACAGTCTGTCATGGTAACTGGAAAAGTAAATAGCTGAATTAATTTGATGGATGAAGTTGAGCACAAAAGTAGGCATTGCAGCATTGATTAGTTGTATAATAGTATGGTCATAAATCTTTATGAAATGTATGCATAAAGGTAAATCAGTATGGAATTTATGAAGTTGCAGAGGTACAGGGGTAAAGGGATGCCCTCCCATTAATGGAATAAATAGTATCTGTGGAAACTGGGCTAGGATTCCAGGAAAGGGACTGACAGAACCCTAACTCTTTCCAAAATTTTAGACGAAATCGGTAGATGACCCAATTGCTTGGTGATGGTTATGTTGTATGAGATACTGGAATATGTATATCTATATCTATATATCTATATAAATATATGTGTGTGTTTGTGTAATTGCTTTTATGTATGCACATTTTATCTCTTTATTTATTTTTTTATTGATTGGTTGGTCACTTACTTATTTCTATTTGTTAATCAGCTAGGTGGAATAGACAGCAGACTCTCTTAACCCACCACCCAGACTTGTAAGGCACAACAATGTAAAAACAAGAAATGCATGAACGTAGAGCATGATACATGCAATAAAATGATTGACATGGTTATGTGTGGAGAGCAAGATACATTCATATCCAGGAGAGCAGAACAGATTATATACAAAATATTGGTAGAATTGCAAAAGACATTAAAACTTGATATACACTTAATAGGAACAGAAAATCAAATATGATGTGTTCTTGTAAGTAGAAGCATAAAATAGCAACACTAACCTACAGTTTTTATTTTTTTATTTTATTTTATTTTTATTTCATATGCCATTCAGGAGATGATTCCATGTGGCAAAGGATCTCTTCCTTAGTGCTAGACCAAAGTGAGGTCTGATTTACGGGATGTGAGGTCTGATTAATGTGATTGATTCACTTTGATAATCCATCAGAAATTAGTTCTGTTCCTTGATAAAGGCTAGTGTTCTTATGGGGCAGTGTTTAAGTTTAATATTCATAAAAAAAGAGTGGCAAAAAGTAAAGCAGGTTTTCTTTGAAATGGAAGACAGTGATAATTGTTCAGTGTGTTGCAATCATGTGGCAATATGTTTCTGGATTTGCTAAGAGGACAAATTTAAATATTTTGTTTAATGTCAATTGCAACAGGTAATAGTTTAAAAAAGAGTAGGGTCAATTCTTGGAAGACTGTATTGATTTTTGGGATAAAGTACATACATACATATAAATATTTCAAGCATGGGCATTAAAGCCCTTTTAACCTGGCAGTATACCAAAACAGTTGTTTCCATACTAAGTGGTGGGGCTGTTCTTAAAAATACCTATACTAGTGCTCGCTTTAATGTAGTTTGGTAGTTTGTTGCATGCATCAGCTGTTCTGTCAGAAAACCAATTAGTACATTTCTCATTCCTATAGAATCTGGTGATGATTCTCCACTACTTTTTGATCACCCCAAACATTCCCAGAGATAGTTGCATCTAAATGCCCTATGCACTTGAATAATGTTTCCTCTTAAATATCTATATGAGACACTGTACAACGTCAGATATTTTAGTCTTTCATAATAACTTAAATTTTGGCATCCATTGATGCCCTTGGTATATTTCCGCTGTACTCTTTTACAGTTTACTCATGCTTGTTTTCTTATAAGATTTCCATATTGTTATTCCATACTCACATTTGGATCTAATGTAACTAACAAATAATGTCTTCATCATATCTGATTTCCTACACTTTATAAATCTTTTTATACAACCTATAGTTCTGTAACTATCATTAACCAATTGGTTGATATGATTAGAAAAATCCAAAGCTGGATATACCCAGGTCCTTGAATGAATCTACAGTTTCAATCCCTGTGTGTTGTATTAAAAATTCACCCTTCCATTAATGTCTTCCAAATCTCATGAGTTTAGTCTTTGATGTATTTATCAGATTATTATTCAAATGTTTAATTTAGCCAAGTTATTTTACAGACATGCCCTATCTATAACACATGCAATGAATTTACTAAATTTCAAGTCATCTGCATATAGACTGTAGAACACCTCAAAAAGATAGCTCTCAAAGTACATTTCTATCATTATTTTTTGAATGTGTTGAAATTAAATCATACTGGGATAAAAGTAATAATTTCTTACAGGCTTTATTCTCTGATAAACTTACCCTTAGCTCTTTTTAATACTCCTCCAGTACCTGAATGTATTGCAAAGGTGAAATATCCAGTTTTGTAGAGACTACTATCAATTGCAAGGAAAGTAATAACAAGGAATTGGAAAAGTGATAATATCCCCTCCTTTAATGAATTTAGAAACATCGCTTTTGAAATTAGTCATTTGGAGATTACTGCAATAAGAACAAGAATCACAAGAATCACCTCCTCATACAATTCATGGAAAGGACTAAGTGAACTTTTAAACAAACAATGATTGTTTGATGGCAATATCTGTAAATATTAATTGCTTGTATGTTTTTTTTCTCCTTTATTGACAAGAAAATGAATTAATGTTCTGCTTTGTTTGATATTAATATAGTTATTCCATTGTTACTGAGTTTTTATTGTTGCTGATTTTGAAATCCTAATAAAAAATGATCAGAAAAAAGTACATTACTATCTAGGGCTTAATGTGTGATGGGACATAGAAGGTTTGTTAACCTGTGGCAGGCTTTTTACTTTGGAACCAGTTTGCTGAGTATTGCTTTTGTATGCCTAAATGCTATAAACTGTTAAGGGATGAAGTGCAGGCATCTCTTTTGTTCTACACTGAGAATGGCATTGTTTAGAAGGAATTTCTATAGTAGTGGAAGTAATTCTGTCTTTGTAGGAGGCAAACGTCATGGTACCGTATTTACTTGGATGATTAATGGTCAAGTAGTTATTGTATTCAGAAAGATAAGCTAATAAAATTGTCCTAAAGATTTTACCATAGAGGGTCCACTGTTCATTCAGAAGAATTATCATCAACATACATTATTGCCTTGCAAAAGTGTAGTTCTCCAGTGAAGATTTAGCATAGATGTGGCTATCCTATTGTTCAAATAGTTTCTTCATCAAGTTAATCTGCTTGTTTCAGAAATGTAGCTACACAGTTTGTTTAAATGTATAGTATGAATGCCTGACTCAAAATCTTTGGTCATATCAATAAAAAACAAAGATGTGAGAAAACCATCACTCATGTTACAGCAAATGGTACTAGTTAGCGTTTATATCACGTTATCGAAAGCCAAAAACACAGAACACCATTAAATCGAACCTAAATAATCTAAAGCACACAATATCGAACATTCAGAACAGCGATTTTTTCCACAGGAAAACATTTGCTATTCCAAAACACATTCACACAATGCAGGCACACCAAAAAAACAGCAATCCATACACTTACACTTAAAGGCATACATCTAACCCTACACTAAACTATACAAACACTACTATCTATCCACTTACCTTAACCCAAGCCTAACCCTAAGGTCCGTCACTATCGCACACTCACCTTACCCGCACCCCAACTCTAACTAACTTAACCCACCACTAACCCTAAACTCTGTCACTAACGTACACTCACCTCACCAGCGCCCTAACCCTAACTCACGTAACCCGCGCCTTAAACCTAACGTCCACACAATCACACACTTACCTGAACCCCCGTAACTTTCCACCACAGTCCTAAAAATAGCGAAGCCACAGAAACAGACAACCGAATTCTTTCCCTAGGAAAATATTTGATGTTCTGTAGCTTCGCTATTTTTAGCGTTCAATGCATAGTGTTCGACATTGTGGCATTGGACGTTATCGGCTTTCGATAATGTGATATGAACCCATTAGTTACTGTATGCGATGTAGCACTACACTAAAATCTTTGTGATAAATATGCTGCTCATCACATTGAAGTCCATAATTAGTTAAATTGTTAAATATTTGTTTTGATGAAAGTTCTTCCTAGATTTTTATAAGGGACCAAACATTTGCAATTAGGAAAACAGGATGCAGAGACTTTGGGAAAGGGATAGTGACAATATGCTGAATGGGCTGGAAACAATAACTGTAGTTAGTTAAAGGTTAAAAATGCATGTCCATACCATGACATTCAGTGGGGATACCATACTTAGGAAGTCTGTATGGAGTTTATTAATTGTAGATCCCTTTTTTCTAGTTTCTTTACAAGGTTTTTAGTGTCTTTGAACAAAATTTAATTGAAGAATATATGTCTAATGGCTGCTAGGGGAAATTTTGGGACAGGGTTGTAGTTGCTGGTTATCTGTGTTAGCTGGATTTAGTTTCATTTTCAGTACAGAGATGAAAGAAGAAACTATTTTCTATAGCAAATTCTGGCTATATGGTTTAGAAAGCAGCTGTGTCATGATCCATGACATGACTTACTTTGAGGTTAATTGTTTGCCAGAACTATGCAATTATTTGGTGCTAGAGTCTTCAACCAGCTGCTTATTATAGAGGTGAATAGATTTTGAAGTGTTATTCTGCAACTTTTCCAGCATTTTAAGTAAGCTTGCTGAAGTTGACGATTAGGCATTTTTTTTAACAATTATTCCAAGTAACATTTATCTGTCTAATTAAGACCTTAATGTCATTTGTAAGACAAGGAGACGTTTTGCCCCTTTAATCTTCTACATGTCATGGAAAATAAAAATATTGACCTGTCATTTGGTTGATGAATTAAGAAGAAGCTATATTGAGACTTATTTGGTGGAGAATAGATGACCAGTTGATGGTGTCAAGTACAAAGTGAAGGTTTCATTTCTTGATCTCTGCAAGCAAGCAAGGTGTCATTCCTTGTCTTTAAAGACTGGCCTAGTAGTAACCATTTTTTAATTTTAAATGACAACTTAGAAATTATAGACCACTGAGATTATTTGGCATTATTTCTGCATTTTCAGTATTCTGTTCCATGATGACCATGACAAGGGGAGAAGACCGTGAAGAATATTTCCTGCCATTACAACCAAGGGCTGAGATATATGTACAGTGTAAGGTGAAGTTACTTATTCTACCAACAAGGTCTGTGATGAAAATTTAATGTAGAAAAAATATCCATATTACTACCAGGACCTGAGATGAAAAGTAAACTATAATTTATTCATTTAATCAGTGCAGTTAGAACAACTCCTACTGCCATTAATATTTACAAGCCAATCTATATGACATAAGCTGGAATAGATTAACTTGTGCTAGGATAGGTTAAAAAGTGTGTGATATGGAAAGGAAAAGAAATGCTCTTACTTATGGTTGAAAGTAATGTTTCAGAAGTGAGGAAGGAGACAACAGACGTACAGAGGTGTCTAGACTGCAGAAGTGGCGGTTGAACATTAATCATTTGAAATAGTACAGATTATGAAGAACTGATAATAATGAGTATTAAGGCTGGATAGCTTTTTGTTGTGGGTAGTGAATTAGCAATAAATTGAGCTATCAAATTTCCAAAGAACATTGTCTTATTTGGATAGTAATGGATGTGGCATACGGAAGAAGTGTCAAGGTGACTTCAATGTAATGTGAGAGGGGCACATCTGTGTGTCCATTGTGAGGCACAAAAATGTGCCCCTCACCAGGAAGAATAAGGAGAAAGCCACAGTTAGTAGTTTGTCAGGTACCAGAATACGCTATATCACCCATACACTCAAGTCTCTCAGCAACAGGTATTGTTATGACTCTGTCATAGTTCATGTTGGCTTGAATGAATTGAGACATACCTCCCTGGACTATATGAAGAGAGACATGTTCAAGCTCGCTGAATATTTGTCCCAGGCAGGTATGCCTTAAGCAGTATTCTACAGGCACCCAGAATGATGCCTCAATACAAACAGAAAAAGATTGACTTTAACAATCGGTTTAGTTTCTGGTGTCATTCCAAGGGGAACCAATACCTGACAGTCTAGGAAGACATGATTGACAAACCACAATACTTTGCCAGAAATGGCCTGCATCTGTGTCCCTTGGGTTTCAGGCTCCTGGCAAAGGCTCTTGCCTCCCACATAGTGCCTTTTTTAGGCAATGCCATGAGGTCAAAACTACCAACATGAAAATGTCATCAAAACACAAATAAAAGGTCATGCTGCTAAATGCTAGGAGTCTAAACCTGAAACTGCACTCATTGCAAGCATTCTTAACCCTGGAAGATGCTAACATTTGTGCAGCCACGGAAATCTGGTTCAAAGCTGCAGAGAGCACACCAGCCATACCAGGTTACTTGCCCTATCATACGTTTAAACCCCAAACTGTGGACAGCAAAGCAAAAGGACGCGGAGCTGCAATATATATATATATATATATATATATATATATATATATATATATATATATATATATATACACACACACCTCCAGGCTGATCAAATAGTATAACTCATAGGAGCACTCCAGGTGCAGTTAGCCATTGACAAGACCCCTGTTCAAATCATAGATATCTACAGATCCCTAACTTGGACTCAATGCCCACTCCACCAATTTGGACCTCTTTGAATTTATCAAGATTCAACCCTTTACCCTGATCCTGGGCAACTTTAACTATCCAACTATTGACTGGAAGAACTGCTCATGCCAAAACACAAATATTCAGAGATTCCTTGATTTCATCAATGCAAATGCCTTGGACCAGTTAGTCGACACCCCCACAAGAGGTGAAAATATTTTGGAGTTAGTATTAACCAACATGAAAAACCACTACAGCATCCCTGCAGTACCATCCACCCTGGTAAGATCTGACCACAAACCGGTCACTTTCAAAGTCACCATCTTCTCTGACCCCCCCTCCCCACCTAGGTCAAACAAAAATCTTCTCCAAAGCTGATTACAACCTCCCGAGAGAAGGTATAAATAGTTTCACAGCCCCCTCCCCTCAATAGGAACTGGCACATATGTCCAAACCTACACCAAAGTACTATACAACCATTTATATAGCTGCATGGAATCAGGAATAGCCAACAGGACAAAATCCTCCTCCTCAAAGAAGACTAAATCTGTCTGGTGGACAACTGCAGTAAATAAACTCTATAATAAAAGGAAAAAAATGCTGTTCGAGACCAAGAAGGACTAGGTGCCTTATTGGAAGCAAACTCTCCTTAGCCTGAACAAGCAAATAAGAGCACTAGTGAAATCCTCCAAAGCAACGAGTCCAAACTGGCCACATCTACTAAAGCCAGTCATAAGGTCTTCTTCACATATGTCCGCAATCTCAAAGGAAGTACTCGAATCTGCTCAGAACTGGTGGTCAAGGGCACCACATACACAAACGCCGTAGATATAGCCAACCAGCTGGCAGACAGGTTCAGTGAAAACTTCTCCCCTCTGTGCTCCCTATCAGTAAATCAGGACATCCGCAGCACCTGCCCCCCTCCCCTTATCTCTAGGGAGCAAGTCATCACTGCCCTCTCAAAGTAAAAAAATACAGCCTCCATAGGACCAGATAACATCCCAGGCTGCTTCCTACATGAACTCAGACAGGAACTTGCAGCACCATTAGGCACCCTATTCAACCAAAGCCTGAGTATCAGCTTCATCCCAGGCAAGAGGAGGATAGCCACTGTCATCCCTTTGCACAAAGGTGGAGTGTGCACTGATCCAGAAAATTATAGATCCATCAGCCTAACTAGCCTGATCTGCAAGGCCATGAAACATATTATCATGGACCTCATTAACAAAGACATTGGCAACCTCCAAACACTCAATTCCACACAGTTTAGTTTCATCAATGGGAGGTCATGCCTGTTAAATTTGGTCATCTTCTTTGTGACAGTCACCAAAGCTATGAACAAGGAGAAGACGGTGTGCACCATCCACTTTGACCTGGCCAAAGCCTTTGATACTACTCCTCACTCAGGTATAATAGCTAAACTGTCTGAACTAGGCATCAATCCATATGTTGTCAGATGGGTAGCAAACTAGCTCACTGATAGAACCCACCTAGTCAAAATAGGGGAAGCCACTTCAAGCAGTAGACCCATTAAAACTGGCGTACCCCAGGGATTGGTCTTGGGGCCTCTGTTGTTTGTGATGTACTTTTCTGAGGTGTAGGCCAAAACCAGTGGGCTATGGCTGACCAGGTTTGCAGATGACTGCAAGCTGGGTGCTGTCATCAATTCACCTAGTGATGTGGACATCCCCCAAGAGGGTCTCACCCAAACAAATGACTGGTGCCAGAAACATGGCCTCAAACTGAATATCAAAAAATGCATCACCATCCCCTTTGGGGAGAGTGATGTACCCACAATTTATCAAATTAATAACAAGGTCCTAAGCATGCAATCAATCATGAGGGACTTGGGCAAACAGGTTGATAACAAACTGAATTTTTGGCCACAATATTGCCTCTATTGTATGAAAAGTTTTCTACATGGCCCACCTCATTAGTTAAGGTATCTCATCCAGGGACAAGGTGGTCATAACATCCCTGTATACTTCCCTTATAAGACCCATTATTGAGTACAATGCCCCTGTCAGCATGTAACTCACAAAGCACATGCAACCGCTACATAGAGAAGCTAAAGGCCCTGTCCATCTACTCAGTTTTATACAGACTCATCAGAGATGACCTCTGTCTGGCATTCAAAGGATTCTCAGACCTCTCCTTGATGGGACTGCTGCATATCTGCAAGTCAAACTCCACTTGAGTAACCTGCACGCATGACCTCAACCTGGTCTGTAACATTAAGAGGACTTGATAGCAGGATAGATTTGTATCCCAAAGACTCCCCCTTCTGTGGAATAGACTTTCTCTTGACATCAAGCAGAGTACCTCATTAACCCTTTTTAAGCACAACCTAGATAACTGAATGGGGAGCAGAAAATACACCCCTAGGATGCCACCTGTGTCCCTGCTGGAGAGGGGCATCGGATGCTGACTTGTTGGAACATGGACTAAATTCTTGGCTAAGCTTGTAAGGGCCTCAGGGCCAATAGCCTAGTAACTTCCTATGATCCTATGATCCCATAATGATGTTGAATGTAATTGGGAACTAGGGTAGGGTGAGGAGTAAAGTGAATCTGAAAACAGAGAAGCTGAGTAGGGCAGGATAACCCAAAACCTGGACTTTCAGAAAACAATAAAAGAAGTTTAGAGTGCTGTCAGTCTGTAGAGGCAAGAATTCCAATTAGATGCTGTTCATTTTAGCTTAAAAGTCAAGCAACATTAGACAGCAGGGATATTCTTCACACTGATGTACAGAAAGTGTGTGTGTGTGTGTGTGTGTGTGTGTGTGTGTGTGTGTGTGTGTGTGTGTGTGTGTGTGTGTGTGTGTGTGTGTGTGTGTGTGCATGTGTGTGTGCGTGTGTGTGTGCGTGTGTGTGTGTGTGTGTGTGTGTGTGTGTGTGTGTGTGTGTGTGTGTGTGTGTGTGTGTGTGTGTGTGTGTGTGTGTGTGTGTGTGTGTTATTCTACAAAAATCCCTTGACAACTACAAAAATTAATAAAGGAGATGATTAAGTCATGTTATGAACATACTCAGAACCACAACAATGGAGTTTGTTGCCCAGGATGATATATCTATTTTTCTTTCTCTTTCTCTCACTGTTTGTCCACCAGCCTGGCTCCAATCCCATCCACAAGATGTATTCTACAGTATAACTGATGTAAAACTATTTTAATAGGGCAGACAGTTTAAAAAATAACTGTCAAACAAAAGATATTAAAAAAAAATGATCTATGAGATACTATTATTCCCTCCCTCGACTCACGTAATAGTAAATGCTGTACTTGTGCACCTTGGTAGTCTCCCTATAATCACTGATCACATGATAAAGACAAATATGATCAACCTGGAAATGCCCAAGCATACTCGTGCTGCAAAAACGTAATGTGTCACATAATGTGCCATGCACTATGCACTGTTGTTAAGATTGTAATCACCAGGATGGGTATTATTCCTACTTAAATATGTAAAGAAAGTACTGGACATACTGATCTCTACATGTCTCTGGTACATACAACAGTAACTGCATTAGTAGCAAACAATTGTCTGTGATACTGCTGTTATCAGGGTGTGAATCAGACAGGATATGCATCTGTTCCTGATAATATGTTTTACACGACTGACAATTTTAAGCAGGTAGCAGTTCTGTCCCACTGCTGCAATGGGACCATCTGTCTAAATTGCTTTATTTGTAATATACCGCAAATTCACAGTTCTAATTTTCCTACAATGCTAAATGACAAGCATGCTTCTCTGAGTACCCAATTTTTTATAGATCATTTAAGTGTCTTGTTAACTGTCCTTATTTGATCTTTCCACCATTTCAGAGGCACTGCAAAAAATTGCAAGCATAATATTTGATCTTTTTCTTGATTGTCTACCTTTTACATTTCCTCTTGTTCTGTTTCATTTGCTAAGATACAGAGTTCAAGCTAGAACAAAATACTACCTTGTTTGAAAATACGTATTTATCAGACGTGTTTCTAATTTGACAGCACTTTAACCTGTTGACTAAAACTTTAACTTTTAAAAGCATTCTTCCTGTTTAAACTGTGTTGTTTTTTTCTGTGTAAGGACGGCACACTGTTAGGCAGTTTTATTGGAATTTGTTGAATGCTTATTCTTTTGAAGAACACCGCCCATTTCTCTTCACACATGCTATCATCTTCACATTTAGCACAGAGTCTGAGAAATAATGACACATTTAGTTCGAAATGGTTCACCAGTTTAATGATAGCTTTTCAAACTCCGCATGCAAGTAAATTCAAGGAAGGTAAAGTAACCAGTGAAATGCCTTTATTTATATAATTTTCTCAGTTTTTTTTTTTTTTTTTTTTTGCAGGTGAGGGAAAGAGAAATTCTTTTTGTGATAACATCTGTCAGAGAGTATTTTTACAACGAAAACCATTTATAAGACTGCCCTTTTCAAAATCAGGATGCTACCAGCTAGAAACTGCTGAAACTGCTCCATAATCAGCTTCCATAGTATTTTGACAAGTAATGAGATAAAAACTAAGTTAAATACTTTGCTTTCAAGGGTACTGTGAGAAGCCTTCTTGTGAGGTTGAAACAACACTTCACCTTTTATATATAGACATTAAACTTGCAAATAGGGACATGCTGTAAACACGTGCAACTGGTTAGTCAGTGAGCTTTCAATATTGTTTCTTAAAGAAGTCAACCCCAACCATTCCCACATTCATGAATTTAACAAAATGTCATAGAACATGACTATATATATATATATATATATATATATATATATATATATATATATATATGGGTCTACTTCACATCACCTAAACCCCATTTGACTGACTTTCATTTCATCGAGACCAAATCACCTAATTTTCAAAATACTGAAACCTCATTTGACCGAATTTCATTTCACTGAATTGTAAGCCATAGACATCATGTGGTTTCTATTCACCTGTGACTTGTTTGTGATAAAAAGAATTTTTGTAACTTACAGAGTTGACTGTCAGAATACCGATAGTCATGTAGAAAGTAGTGTTGTAGTGTTTTTAAATGTGGGCAAGTCTCTTTAGATTTTTATGGGAAGTTTCTAAACTAATATGGCAGATGTTTTGTGCTTTCCCAGCAGTAGTGGCAGTGTGTACAGTACTATAAGGCAAGTAAAAGGTATATGCCCTTTTCCCCACTGTAGTGTGATCCTGGAGTTAGTATATATAGTTAGGGGTGTGTGGGGGGCTAGCCCCCCATTTAGTTTGGTTTTATACTGTCCGGTTTCTGTTAAGAGGGTAAATAAGTAGTTTTAAGTTCTGGAAAGAGGTAGTCATTAGTGTTGTGAGTGTGTTTGCATATGGTTTAACAGGGTCTATATTACGAGATCAAAATCTCATTTCTGTGAACACCACAAGACTGACACATATAGCGCAAACTATGGTAATGGCGAATGTTCAAAAACCACAAAACACGAAATGTCGAAGTGTCATGGTTGGCCTGTCTACGGTATACCTCCGTAAGGTAAGTGTGCGATACTTACAGACCTTAGGGTTAGGGTGCGACTTAATGTAAGTGCATAGATAGGTCATGTATGTAAGGTTTAGTGTAGGGTTAGAAGTAGGGTTTGGTTAGTGCACGTATGTGTTTTATTTATTATGTTTGGGTATGTAGTATGTAGCGTGTGGTGGTGTTGGTCGACTATGATGGTTCGAGATTTGAAAATTCTCACTTTAGGGGGTTTGGCATATTTGCGGTTTGCACTATGTGTGTCGGTGTTGTGGTGTTCAATTATAAGGGTTTTCCATGTCATAATATAGACCCGTTTAATGTGTAGTCTTTTGAAATTTAGCATTGTAAGCTTTCGGTGAAATGAGATGCAGTCAAATGAGTTTTAAGTATTTTGAAAATTAGGTGATTTGGTCTTGGTGATGTGAAATGGGTTTTAGGTGATATGAAGTAGACATAGATATATATATATATATATATATATATATATATATATATATATTTATATATATATTTATATATATATTTTTTTCCCGACAGCAAACTGCCAAAACATTTCTACAAAATTGCAAACTGCTAAACCTCAGAACACAGAACATGGCAGTATACTACCAGTTCTGGATCTTACCTTTTCCATGATTTAGTGTGATCTTGGAGTTGGTATATAAAATCTGCAGGTTCTGGGGGTGCAGCCCCCCACATGGGGTGTGCAGGAGGGCTTAACACCCTGAAAATACATCAAGAATAGTAAGTGTTTTAATGTATATGTTACAATCAGGTTCGCTTACCATTGTTTCAGTGTTTTGAGTTTTGGTAAAGTAGTTTTTCGTATAAGTGATGTTTTGATATTTTGGTCTTGGCTAAATCAGCTTTGGTGAACTGTAAATTTGGTCTACATAAGTAGACCCATATATATTATATATTATATATCTATATATATATATATATATATATATATATATATATATGGGTCTACCTGACAACACCGACAAATCACAACACCGACAACGAAATCACCGACACCACATAACCGACAGTTCACAAACACGAAACCTCACATGCCCGACAACGAAATCACCGACACCACATAACCGACAGTTCACAACCACGAAACCTCACATGCCCAACACATCATAATAATGACAATCAACAAACAAAACAAATCCCCTGTCCAGAAAGCACACACACAGCACAAGCACACCAAAATCCTTACAAACCCACACTAAACCTCACATACACAGCTATCTACAACCTTAACCCAAACCCTAACCCTAAGGTCCGTCACTATCGCACACTTACCTAACCCGCGCCCTAACACTAACTCACTTAACCCGCCCCTAACCCAAAGACTATCACTACCGCACACTTACCTAACCCGCGCCCTAACCCTAACTCACTTAACCCACCCCTATCCCTACAGACCGTTAATATCGCACACTTACCTTACTCGCACCCTAACGTCTGTCACTACCGCATACTTACACAGCCTTTTCCCATGTCGGTGTTCTCAGCATCGGTGTTTTCATCCGTCGGTCTTCTCAGTTGTCGATCTTCTGGCGTCGGTGTTCTCAGTGTCGGCGTTCTGAGCTATCGACGTTGTCAGGTGGACCTATATATATATATATATATATATATATATATATATATATAAAATCCAGAAAAGAGGAGCTATTAGTACCAGAAGGTATTTTTGAGAAGTCTCTTGCAGATTCACCTTTGCAGTTTTTTAACTTAACAGTCTCAAAATTATGGCCATCAGTGACCATTAAAAGTAAGCCTCCATGATTCTTTTTTTCATGTCTGCAATGGTGGCAATTTTCTCAAGAGTCCTCTTATGATTGTTCAAAAGAATTCCACGTTACTCTGTCAAAGACAACTTTCTTTCATCTTTTATTCAAATTGTTTATTAATACTGTACTTTCCTTTCTAATAAGTTTAGATGTAAAGGTTTCTTTCAAACTTCAGAATTTATCTCTGTGAGGCAGTTATCTTGCTTTGGGGTTGCACAGAGTCAGTCACGGGACCAACGTTTTCCCTTCTTTTCTTGAGGAAAGAGTCAGTCTTAAAAACATAAATAAAAAAATAAATGTGCACAAAAGACTTTTTGCTAGCACTAGCCTATTCAGCTTTATGATGACAAGTCCACTTACATCATTTTCTTGGTCTGTGATAAAAAAAATTTAGGGCAGAAAAAGAATATAACCATGCAACTGATCTCTAAACTAAGCTCCCGAGCCTCCTACTGATTGAGTTCCAAGAAATAGACAGTGAAGGAAACATGATACAGCATGGAACTGTTTTTTTTTTTTTTTTTGTCAAAATGCATTAACATTTTATTTAAGCATGCAATTATCTCCCAAAACAGTTTCAAGAATTTCAAGAATTGCTTGCTTCTTTTTTTAAAAGAGGAAAAACATTTAAAGGCAAATTGGTGAGTCGTGAAAATGGATAACTATGTCCTAAAAAGTAAAGGCTTCATTTAAGAAATATATCCCAATCACATCATTAGCATTATGAATTCTCTTTATAAATCCAGGCTGCTAACACTTTTTCTCATCTTTGATTTAAACACGTTCCTTTATGAGTATATTGTTGCAGTGTATGCTAACAATTTTCTTACTGATAGCATTTTACATTAGTATTCACTTTATCGGTATATAGCTTTAGTTTGTACTAACAATTTATTTACTAATAGCATTATATGTTTTCTTCATGACTTCACGATAATATTTTAACACTTTCACTCACCTTTTAATTTGTACATATTTTTTTATGGGCATATAGTTTTACTTATTTTTGCCTAATAATTTACTGACCCATGAAGTGCAAATTTATCTTATTCTGATTACAACTGTGGCAGTTAATTGCTGAAACAAACGGCTAAGCATATAGATGTTGTTTCCATTTTGGTTATTTATTTCTAGAATGTGAATGTTGTTCATTTACCACAGCCTTTTCCCTTGGAAATATAGAACCATTATTTTTTTTCTCAAGGAAGAAAAGGCAGTCTGCATAAAGGATGAGCTTTGTGACTGCTAAAGTGATTAATTTCATAAGTCATTAGCTTATTTGTAATGCTTCTATCAGAATTATTTTCCAGTAAAACACTTCTTTGTTTTCCTTTCACAGATGAATGAAAAATGGATAGCAATAAAAAAATTATGGTAATCTTTATAGATTTGTGTTTTCCAGAAAATGCTCTACCATTTAGATGTCAGAAACACAAATGGATCTAGTTTTGAAGCAGTAATACAATGAAAGTGGGTTTGTTTCTGTTTATAAGCATGCCTGGGTTCACTTGTCTTAACCATCTGGCACATTTTTTTTTTCTTTTCCTTGAAATTTAAGTATTTTATAAGAGTTTGTATTTTTTTTTCTCTGATAGAAGAAAATTAATGAAGCAAAGAATGAAACTAAATGCCATAACTGCTAATAGCCAGAAATGATATAAAAATATTTTCAGTGCAAAGAACAGAACTCATCTATACAGTTTCATCTGACACTGTAATTGTGTTTTATAGCTACTCTCAGAAAATGACCAGTATGCTAAATTGTTCATTTATAACTATGTAGTACACGGAACCTGCTAGCTCTAAAGTCTTGCTATGCACCTCTCTGACATCAAAATAGTGGATAAGATGTTTTATAGTGTGCAGAGTGCCACAATTACATTCTAAATTTGGGAAACCTGGAAATTTTGGTGAGCACCTTTCTGATGTAGGAAAGGTGCCTACAAAGATATGTTAACCACTTTTCAGAACTGTTAAGCTGTAGTCTCATTGCATAATCAGCAGCTAACACCACAGACTGCCACACTTCTTTTTGGGTCTATGTTTAATCGTCAAAAAGAATAAACATTGAATGGCACATCATCAAATGCAAAGCACTGAAACTCCATCCATCAAAAGTGCACTTTGTCGAACCTCTGAGATTAGGAAAGTAACTAGTGGGCCAACACTTCTTGTCTCACTTTTCTTCACTGTAGTGTGATATATATAGTTGGGGGGGGGTTGGGAGTTTGAAGTACTGCTGTTTGTGAGATGGGGAAATGTTGTTGTGGTATTACCAGCACACCAGAAACAAGGAGGAAACAGACACAAGAAAAATAAAACAGTGCCTTGTTAGAGCATTACTACCACACCATAATTGTCTATCGTTAACCTGCAAAAATCTAATGAACACCCAAAATCTTTGGGATTTTTTTTCTTTGTCATTCAGCAGCAGTGGCTGTTTGAAATTTGTACATTTGCTGCAGCATGGTAGTATCTCCCTTTATCATGATCCTGTATTGAGCCTTAACCCATGTAGTTTTGTCATGTCATGTCATGGCAAAAAGTCACTGAGCTGCCACAGCTGTTTTTAGAAAGTCCTTTTGCTTAACTGCTGGAGGCCTTACCCTTATATGACAGCATAACATTTATAGGCCCTTCATGAAATGAGGTATGGTATAGAAGTTATTTCAATCTCCCCTCCTCTCTCCTAGTAACAGCAATACCTCTCAATCCTACCCATTCATAAACTCTGCTACAATTTCTAGTTCTACTCTTCATCAGAGATACAGAGAAAGGCCTATCCATGACTATTAATTATCCTGATGCACTTGCAAAGACAGGCAAGCATGACGAGCATCAGCATCGCTCCCTATCCCCACATGTCAAGCTCCAGCATGTGCCTGAGACACTAAGTGAACTTTCATCACTTGAGTCGTAATGAGAACATTGTGCCTCTGCACCATTAGTGCTGGCTATAACATCATTGGACAAATTACCTCTCTACTTTACAATGCTTAAGTCATTTCCTCTTACAAATGTTTAGCCAGAGTAAAAGGCCTTTCATGACACATGTTGGGTTCTACCTATAACTGCCGCGTTTTATTTATTTATTTATTTATTTGCAGCTCAAGTCTCCTGTGCTTTTTAAGCCTGTCTAGTTCATTTGCTGGTATGTGTAACTCCTAAATGTTACTGATACTTTATTGTCATGTGATACATGCAAGAGAGATCATTTAGTGATCCACTCAACTTGAAATGTTTTCCTTGTTGTGGGACACACCACACAAACTGTGTGTTAAGTAAATTTAAGTTAAAGGGTGCAGTTCAGATGCTATTTTCTCTTTGGCAGCTGGGTTGCCTCTGTGATACATTGTTGAAATGGGAAGAATCAACCATCACACGTGGTTGAGAGAAATAAAACTCTGTTTATGGCTCAACTAATCTGAGTTTAAAAAGAGACGCAGGCAACAAGTGTACTGGCAAGGGATTATAGACATGTTCATCTTTGAGGAAGGATGGGGCAGAGTCAGTAACATACTGAATGCATCCTCATGGAAGAGTTCCTTGGATACATAAATGTGATCTGGAGGCAGTCATCAGATGGACCAAGCCACTGATGGATAGCTGCTTTCATAGTTTTTATAGCCATTATAGCAGTATCAGTGGCACATCATGTGGCAAACTTACTTTTGGTGTTGGAAGACCAGAACGTTGTGGGTTCTATTCCAAATGCAAATGACTGGATTGCTGACACTATAGTGCAGCTTTAGGGGGATGTTGCACTCCTCAGTGAGTTATCCTTTGCACGAGATATTAAAATTAGGTCACATCTGTTTGAGTTGGTGATAGAGCAGGTGGATGTAAAAGATCCCGTGGCACACACTGAAAAGAGTAAAGAAAGTCCCCCAATGTCCTGTCCAAAATGCATTTAGTAGTAGAAATTCCACTTCGTGTCTCCTCTAAAAAGAGAGATCACAATACCAGTGGGTGTGCAGTAGCATGCATCTATGTGGGGAAGTCATCGTGAGCCACTGTGGTGATGTGGACTGTTCATTCCCTAGACCAGGGTGTAGGAGTTAGGCCACTCAAATGGTCTCATTGCTGGGGTGCCAGTGAGAACACAAAGGTAGCCTTGTGGCTCCCTGAATCATACTTCCCATCATAGACAGTTCTCACCCTACTTCCACGTGAAAGCCCTGCAACTAAAGAATGAACAGGATCTTTCTGATTGGAAGGACTGATTTTTTTCAAGCATGTGGTCAAAAATCACCTAGATTTAAAAGAAATGAGCAGGTTAACAGCTGATAACTAAACAGATGTTAAAGTGATATTTATTAAAAAAAAAGATAAAAATAATGAACAAGAACATGAATCTGTCTAGTCCCAAA